>NW_012103732.1:2148000-2148362 GCF_000951045.1 Mandrillus leucophaeus | reverse complement strand
TTTTCTAAATATACAATCATGTCATCTGCAAACAGGGACAATTTGACTTCTTCCTTTCCTAACTGAATACGCTTGATTTCTTTCTCTTACCTGATTACCCTAGCCAAAACTTCCAACACTATGTTGAATAGGGGTAGTGAGAGAGGGCATCCCTGTCTTGTGCCAGTTTTCAAGAGGAATGCTCCCAGTTTTTGCCCATTCAGTATGATATTGGCTGTGCGTTTGTCATAAATAGCTCTTATTATTTTGAGATACATTCCATCAATACTGAATTTATTGAGAGTTTTTAACATGAAGTGCTGTTGAATTTTGTCAAAGGCCTTTTCTGCATCTATTGAGATAATCATGTGGTTTTTGTCTTT
>NW_012103732.1:2117902-2145521 GCF_000951045.1 Mandrillus leucophaeus | reverse complement strand
CAAACTGATGGGTCTTGACTCTTTATCCAATTTGCCAGTCTGTGTCTTTTAATTGGACCATTTAGTCCATTTACATTTAAGGTTAATATTTTTATGTGTGAACTTGATCCTGTCATTATGATATTAACTGGTTATTTTGCTCACTAGTTGATGCAGTGTCTTCCTAGCATCGATGGACTTTACATTTTGACATGTATTTGCAATGGCTGGTACCTGTTGCTCCTTTCCGTGTTTAGTGCTTCCTTCAGGATCTCTTGTAAGGCAGGCCTGATGATGACAAAATCTCTAAGCATTTGCTTGTCTGTAAAGGATTTTGTTTCTCCTTCACTTATGAAACTTAGTTTGGCTGGATATGAAATTCTGGGTTGAAAATTCTTTTCTTTAAGAATGTTGAATATTGGCCCCTACTCTCTTCTGGCTTGGAGAGTTTCTGCAGAGAGATCTGCTGTTAGTCGGATGGGCTTCCCTTTGTGTGTAACCCGACCTTTCTCTCTGGCTGCCCTTAACATTTTTTCCTTCATTTCACCTTTGGTGAATCTGGCAGTTATGTGTCTTGGAGTTGCTCTTCTCAAGGAGTATCTTTGTGGTGTTCTCTGTATTTCCTGAATTTGAATGTTGGCCTGCCTTACTAGGTTGGGTAAATTCTCCTGGATGATATCCTGCAGAGTGTTTTCCAACTTCGTTCCATTTTCCCCATCACTTTCAGGCACCCCAATCAGACATAGATTTGGTCTTTTCACATAATCCCATACCTCTTGGAGGCTTTGTTCATTTCTTTTTACTCTTTTTTCTCCACACTTCTTGCTTCATTTCATTCCTTTGATCTTCAATCGCTGATACTCTTTCTTCCAGTTGATCAAGTCGATTAGTAAACCTCGTGTATTTGTAACATATTTCTCGTGTTATGGTTTTCATCTCTGTCAGTTCTTTTAAGCTCTTCTCTGCATTGATTATTCTAGTTATCCATTCATCCATTCTTTTTTCAAGGTTTTTAGTTTCTTTGCGCTGGTTACATAGTTCCTCCTTTAGCTCTGAGAAGTTTGATCGACTGAAGCCTTCTTCTCTCAACTCGTCAAAGTCATTCTCCATCTAGCTTTGTTCCATTGCTGGCAATGAGCTGCTTCCCTTTTTGGGGGGAGATGTGCTCTGATTTTTTGAATTTCCAGCTTTTCTGCACTGCATTTTCCCCATCTTTGTGGGTTTTATCTGACTTTGGTCTTTGATGATGGTGACGTACTGATGGGGTTTTGGTGTGGGTGCCCTTTCTGTTTGTTAGTTTTCCTTCTAACAGTCAGGACCGTCAGCTGTAGGTCTGTTGGAGTTTGCTTGAGGTCCACTCCAGACCCTGTTTGCCTGGGTATCAGCAGTGAAGGCTGCAGAAGATAGAATATTGCTGAACAGCGAGTGTTGCTATCTGATTCTTGCTCTGGAAGCTTCATCTCGGGGTGTACCCTGCCATGTGAGGTGTGAGGTGTTGGTCTGCACCTCAGTTGAAAATGCAGAAATCACTCATCTACTGTGTCACTCACGCTGGGAGCTGGAGGCTGGAGCTGTTCTTATTTGGCCATCTTGGGCATGCACCCCCACCGCCCAGCATGTTACCTTAAGACACCTCATAGGGAGCTGAAAGTAAAGAAGCACTTACCTTGAGAATATCTGTGGTTTGGATTCATAGAAAACCCACAAACTATTTGACAGAATTGTTTTGCTATAAGAAACACCAATTTGGAGTAAAACAGATAGGAACACTACAAAATTAAAAGTGGACTTTGGATACGCAGCATTCTGTGGGCAGTAAAAAGGCTGATTAGGCTATTTGGTTGCAAAGGTTGTTTTTTGGTTATTGGTGTTGTTTTTTAATCGAAAACAAAGGCTGATTCAAAAGTAAAGAGCAAATCACTGAGCGTGGAATCAAGAGCTGAAAAATGACAATTCCCAGCAGTAGGGTTACACCCTAATGAAGAAACTGGCAACGTGAACTTCTTGCATTTCGTGACTGCTAAGGGCCAGTGATTGCTGTGTGCCTCCTGTTTTCCCCGTTTTAAGTAAGCGGGTCTACAGCAGTTTACCTTTGCCTGTTGTGCCATTGAAAGTTAGGTATGTGGGGGGAGGGAGATAACTTGTTTCTTTACTTCACAGTTCCTCAGATTAAGGAGCTGTACCCAAATTACTGCATTTGAGGAGTCTAAACTTCATTTGGACCTTATATGATACTATGTTTCAAGCAGATGTTTAGATTTGAGGGTCTTGGGGGAGAACACAAGTATATTTTGCATGTGAGAAGAATTTGAGTTATAGCTGCATGATAATTCACAAAAGATTGTATTTTTCCAAAGAAAGGGGGTACTCAAAATCTCTTTTGTTCTTCATGCTCTTCTCACAATGTGACATTCCTCCCATCAACAGGTGAGGACTAAGTGCCTTCCCTCTGAATCTAGACAGGATTGTGACTATAGCAAAAGTGAGGCTATGTGATTTCTGAGACTAGGTCACAAAAGCTGGCACAGCATTTCTCTCATTCCCTTGAGGGCTTGCGCTTAGAATCCAGCCACCATACCACAAGGAAACCTGAGAAAAATCTAGGCCCCCAGGCTACAGCCCAGCTGAGCTCCAGGCCAATGGCCATCACCACTTTTCAAGCTTTTGAACAAATCTTGAGCATGGATACTCATGCACCCAGTTGAGTGATGCTGTGCGGAACAGAGATTAGCTGCCCTTGCCAAGCCCTGCCTGACCTACAGATTGAGGAACAAAATAAATGACTGATGTGACTTAAGACACTAAGCTTTGGATAGTATGTTATGCAGCAACAGATAACTGGAGTACCTTTTTAATGCTTTCCTTTCCTACTATCTTCTATTTCTCCTCATTCCCTCTGAATTTTTTAGAAGATAAAACTGATCAAGTCATGTCCAAAATCTTTCTTTTTTTTCCATTTGGATCTCTGTCACTAAATTGTAAGCACCTTGAGATCATGAATGATTTCTAAACATTTTAGTAGCATTAAAAATTTATTGAATAAATCGACTGCTTTTTTGTTCTTGGAACTGTAATAGGATCTGTAATGGAATCTTGACTCATAATATGTAAATTCTGTGAAAATGAATAACCAAATTAACAATACTGCTTTTTTCCCTTTAGGAATCTAAGAGAAAATAATTTTAAAGAATTCATTAATTTTCAGTTGTTAAAAGGGTTTTATTTTTTTCGCTTACAAATTGAGAGATGTCCTTGAAGAAAATGCCTTTGACTAAGGAAATATGGTGTGAAAATCACCACACGTTTCTTCATAAGCAGATAACATACTGTCTTGCCTAAACTTTAATAATCTGATTTTGATAAACAAAAAACATAGTTCTGCTTCATCACATGAAAGCATAAAATAACAAGCAATTCTCATTTATCCTGAGTATATTATTAGCTCTTATAATTTCTGAGAATTTCAAGATTTTCTGTTAATACAATACACCAGATTTTTTTCTGAATATTCCTTTATTCTTTCTGTAGTACACAACCACTCCTAAATGCCCCCTATAATAAATTCATGAATTTGGACATTTTTTGTTTTGCTTCCTAGTGACTACTTCTGCCCAAGGCAAGCTATTTTTTCTTTTATTAGTTATGTTAGATTTTTATAACACCTATTTCCTCCAAGGAGTTTAAGGTGCTTAGTAAACAGAGGGTATTTTTTGTGGTTTGCTTTAATGAACATCTTCAATGTACTGCAATAGCAAAGAAGAACAACAATGAAGTTGGAAGGAAGAGATCACAGAGCAAGGAACTGAGCAGCAGGGTCAGAAGTCAATAGGGGCTGGTTTATTTGTAGAGCAGCAAGAACTCAGGAGATTACAAAAATAACTGCATTGAAACCACGCTCAAGTTTATGGTGCTACCTTTAGGAAAAGAAGGTGTCCTGGTCTTTTCATTTTTAAGTTGATTTCAGGAACCCTGGTTCCTGGCTGCACTGATTCTTTCAGTCACTTATATTTGTGTCAAGATAACTGATTAAAAACTGAATAGTAGTCCCTGCTCTTTGTACCTTATGTTGAATTTGGGCAAAGTGAATGCCTGAAGTAGCCTGAAGTAAATGACTCAATTTGACCTTCGCTACGTCTAAACCCATCAAAGAAATGAATTGATACGTAGTGTGAAGGAGCATGGGGTGACCGTGTATTTGAAATGAGGGGAGGCCCAGAAGGCAGTGAAGAAAGGCCAGTGGTTTCCTGGCCCTGAAGGGTGATGAGACCTCCAAGGAGATGGCTGGCATGCTATTATTAGGGAGGCGGGAGTTTGACACTCCGAATGGAGACTCAGAGTTAGAACTAAGCTAATGTAATGGCAATGAAAACATGTGATACTAATCACATAACTGATTTTGTAGGCATAGACTCATTCAAAAGTGCCAAATTCAGCCAAACAATATTTGAAAAGCACACACCAATTCCATCTGTGCTACATAAGAGTACTCAATATATCCATTGTGGAGACTGACTTCTTGAGAGAAATTTTTGATGGTGGTAGATAAAAAGCATTTCAACAGTTTTCTTAAGAGAATATTAATGACCCCATTATATTTGGTGCACAAATGGTTATTTCGTCCTCAGGCAGACAAAACAGTTTTTAATTGTTTGTTCAGTTTGAGACATTGACATATTCACAAAAAGAATAAACCTCTTATAACCAATATAGCTTCAGTTGGTAAGGACAGAGAGGCTTCCTTAGAGTCTCTAAGGAAGAGTGACGGTGGGCTACCTACCTTCTACTTGGCTGAGTCTTAAAAGTACGGAAAAAAAAAGGAAGGGATAGAGTGCATGTGAAGCAAGAGAGAAAAGCAAGAGAAAGGGGAAAGCAAAGAGTCGCTTCAAAATTTGTTTGAGAGAATGGGTCTGTTTAAAAAGATGTCCCATAAATGGAAGAAGCTCTAATTCGTGCAGTATTCTTAAAGCACAAAAGCTTTTAGCATCTTACAGAGCTACATGAAATAAATGGGAGCTGAACCTCATGAACAAAAACTACCATAAAAGGCCTCAAATGCCTTTTATGCCTGAAAGGGCAGGATTTTAACTGAGAAGTTTTCTCATGAATATTAAATGGGGTCAAGAGAGGAAATAAGTTAAATTTTCAAAATAGCTCCCAAACCATCAATGAATATTCTATCATTCTGAAATACATATTATATATCATATTGTTCTAAATAGCTTAGATGGGAGCCCTAGCTACACAATTTTGTGTGATTCCATATGTCTTTGCATTTTCATAATGTTTAAAAACATTACTCACTATAATTGTTCAAACACAGAGATATGGTATCCTACCGTGAAAGTGAATCATTATTTTTATGACTTTTTCCCCTGATTATATCAGCAATGTCTATTTGTATATATTAAATTTTAAAAAATATAGGTAAGAAAATAAATATTGCCTATGATATCAATTCTAAAAACAACCAATGTTAATGTATTTATGTTCTTAAATATTTATGAGCAAAAACAAACCTATAAACAAATAAATAATATTAAGCACTAAAAATACTATAAAAAAATAAAATAGGTTAATGTGATAATGAGGGAGTGACACATGAGGACAGTGAATAGCTTGGGCTAGCATAGAAGGGCGGGTCACTTTGACAAGGTGGTCTGATTGATGAGAAAGAAGCGGATGTGGCGAGAACCAGGGGAAGATTGTAAAATTGCTTCAGGAACATAAACTAACACATGCAAGGGCCTTGGGATAGGAAAGACCTGGTACAGAAGAGACAGAAAGAAGGCCAGTGTGGCCAGAGCACTGAGAAAGGAGGCTGGAGAGGTGGGCAGGAGCTTAATCACCTAGGGTCGTGAAAACATCTTCAATGCACTGCAATAGCAAAGAATTTGGATTTCATTTTGTTGGTTTCCATTGTGGGAAGTTTCTCATCTCTTCTAGAAAGAACTTTCATATACAGCTTAAATCACCAGAGAGAAGAGTGAATGCGAGTCCACCTGTCAAGAGCTTGTTACGGGAATCCAGGTAGCCTGGATGAAGGTGTGGTAAGATTCTGGATGTATTTTGGGTAAAGGTGATCTACTAATAGATAGATCAAAGTATGAAGAAAAGAAAAAGATCCAGGATGATTCTTAGGTTTTTGGTCTAACAATTGGGGTCATGGTAGTTGTATTTACTGAGTAATGAAACGTCATAGCTAAAGTTCCTTTATTCACACAGTAAGAAATTCATTATTAAAATGTTTTCCATTTTTGGTTAGCTACTAAGGACCTCAGAGACACAATTAGCTTTGAATAATAATAATTAGTACCAGAGGTTTCTGACATATTTTTCTCTATCCAACTCAATGATTTCTGATCTTTCAACGTGTTTTTGTTTACTTAAGTTCCTGTTTCATAGATCAATGGTAAGTTTACTTTTAAAATAATATAAGGTCACATATTATAAAGGTAAATATATTTCCAACCAAGCAACCCTAGATCCTGAGACTGAACCGTATTTATACATATTAGTCACCTTCATTTCTTCTCTTGTTACAGGTGAGTTAGATACGTTGCCTATTTTTTAGTGCGTGTATGTTGTAGGGTAGGGGTGAGCTGTTTTTTCCATTGATTTAAACAAACTTCTTTTTAAAGAAAGAATATTAACCCTTAATCTGTATGCAATCTTGATTTGTCATTTGTCTTTCATTTTGTTTTAGTGTTTTCTGATATACATAAAGTATTTAATTTTTACATAACTTATCAATAGTTCCTTCATAATATTTTGCTGTGCTTTTAGTGCTATATCAGCTAAATAGTTACCTACATTTACTTTTTCAACCCATTTGAGAGTAAATCAGTCATTCAGAAAATGAGGTTTTCATGAGCTTGGATCCTAGAGACTTGGTCCTCTTATTATAGCTGCATTATTTTGAAAAAATCTCAAAAATCAATAAAAAAATAAGTTAACTGTTAAGGGAATGAAAATACAAGTCACAAACCACAAGAAAATATTTGTAAGTCATCTATATAAGAATTTGTGTAAAGAATACTGTATATTTTTTAAAAATCCCAAAACTCAGGAATAACTGCATGATCCCTGACACTTCTGTTTTTGAGTGCTCTGTCTCAGGATTTTCACAGCTGACACCCCTGAGAGGCCACCCCTTAACTAGTGATGTTGTCATTTGATTGCTACATATCCCAGAAATGAAATAATCAAATCAATTGAAAACATCAAATCCACTCAGTGGGAGTGAAAGCAAAACAAAACCAACTAAGTAATAAGAAGACCAAGGACTAAAACTGAATACAAATTGAAACAAAACAAACTAACAGTTTATCAAATAGTTCACATAGAGAAAATATTTATCCCACTTATTTCCCCCAAAAGGAACCAGGGATTCCTAAATAAATGTCTGACTCCAGGTCTGTCGCAGGGAAAACACAAGACAAGTTTGAACATTTTATGCTAGTGACAATGTCATGACTTAGTAGGTCATGCTGTAAGAATACAAGATCCAGCCTGAGCAGGTTCTAATTAGTAAGAAAGTTTAAAAACAAAAAACAAAAAACAAACTATGAATCTATATTGCTGTTTGATGGAATAAGAGAAGGGGAGTTAGAGGAAAGTTCTTTTTTGCAAAAGAATTTCAGCTAATAAGCACAGAGAGAATGACAGAATTCACATTTTTTTAAAAATTAAAATGTAAACAAAAGATTCCTACCCAATAAAGTTGTATAAACAGAAAAAAAAACTCAAAATTTGTACATCCTGAAACAAAACCATCTTTTTTTCAAAATAGGTATTTCCTATCGAGATACAGAATAACATACAGAGAAGAAAACATCTTGTTTCTTGTTGGTTCCATTGAGTGAAGAACAATACAGAGTATGTACATAGAGCCTCTACTCCTAGCCAAAGTAACAATTTTCACATATTTGCTTTTGGTGGTTGGTGCAATCAACCTAATGTGGATTCTGAACCAGAACCAGAAGTGTGAGTGATTCACTGCCTGCCCCACCAGAATTCCAGTCAATCAGTCAGGTGGGGCCTGGCGCTGTGTGTCAGGCAGTATGTGTGCCCAGGGCAAAGGGGGCTGCAGGCATATGTTCACCTGGCAGAGAGAAAGAACATAGAGAGTCACTCAGAAGCTGCATTAGTTAGTGATCCCACTCTTTCTGCAGTTTCCAGGGTTCCTGTGGGGAATGCCTTCTGCTGGTCACGGGTTCAATGGAGAGGATGAAATGAAGAACTTGAATTATTCACAAACAGGCTAAAGAGTTAAACTAAGGAAACTCCTTTCAAAGACAAAATAAATAGCTTCAATGCTTTCCAATATCAAGGTGATTGATGAAAAACATAGCTGTTCTTTGTAACCTTACAAGTAATATTGTATTTCATCCACTAGATCAGAAGCTCTCCTAGGGCAAGGTCTGTTTTTTTCCTCACCACTTGTGGTAAATTGTGAATGTAGCCACAATTTATCATTATTTTTTTGTATTACATATAAAGCAATGCGTCTTTGCAGCTCTTCCCATTAAGAGGTGGAATTTACTTTCCCTCCCCTTGAATGGAGGCTGGGCTTGTGGCTTGCCTTGAAAGATAGGACTCATCAAAAGTAATACTGTTCCAATTCCAAGCAGAGGCCTCAAGAGGCTGTTCATGCTCTTGAAAACTTGCCTATGTGAACCAGCCGAGCAAGCCAGCTGGAGGATGGTAAGCCACTTCAATCAGGACAAGCAGCTGAGGCCATTCTGGTCCAGTCAGTCTCAGCTGACCCAAAGCTCGCTGCAGCTGCATGAATGAGCCAAGCCAACACCAGAAGAAAAACCCAGCCCACTCCAGACACAATGCCAACCTGCAGGATTATGAGCTACATCAATGGCTGTTGTTTTAAGCCACAAAGTTGAAGGGTGGTTTGTTATGCAGCAAAAGCTAACAGACACACCATTATCCCTAGTGATTACCACAGTACCAGGCATTTAGACATTGCATATCAGAAGTTGGATAAATATATTGAGGAATAAACTAACCCATCTCATATAATGCCCAAATGTGGGCCAGTTCTGTGCTAAATACTAGGATCCAGAGATATCAAAGAACCCAGGGACTAGCAGAAGAGACAATTAGGTGGTATTTATACAAGGTATCGTAACAATCCATGATTGCAGCATGTTCAGAATAATGTGAGGGATACCCAGGACCCAGATTAAGGGTAGGGATCAGAGGAAGCCCCTTGAGGAGGTGATACATTAGCTAAGACTTCTTAAAAATGGGCAAAAGTAACTAGATGAAGTGGCAATGTGTAGGTAAGTGTGTACTTATTAACAAACTGCTTGGGAAAATGGGACTGGAGTAAGAGAGGGGAAGATGATTAATTTTAATGGTTGCTTTACTCACCAGCTATGCAAACCTCAGCAAATCACTTCTCTAAGTCTGTTTCCTTAGCAAAATAGGATGGGAATAGTACTCAACTCAGAGAGTTGCTCTGAGGAATAAATAAAATAATCTATGTAAAGTGTTAGCATAATGCCATCATTTAATATATATTTAACAAAGACTCTGTTGTTTTATTAATATTTATTTATTATTGTATTATTGTTAGTATTGTCTTGTTACCATAAGCACATATGTATTTGAATTTAAAAGCATTTCAACAAAGTAGAAAATAAAACCTAATCAGAAATCAATGAACATCACAAATATATAGGTAAGCTTTAGAAAGATGTAAATTCTTTACCTGAATTTTTATATTCTGTGTTTCTGTAATAAATGAAATTATATATATTTTTTAAAGTGGAGAAAAAGGTTTCCAGATAGAAACAGCAAGTATAAAGATAGGGTGGTGAACAACTGTATGGCATATATGGGATACTGCAAATGCCAACTCTGACCAAAATATAATGTGCAAGGGATAGGACTGCGATAGATGAGGCAGAGAAAATAGCAGAGCCAGGTCATAAAGGACCTCAGATATAAAGCGAAGAGTTTGGAGTTTATCTAAACGTCAGTGAGGAGCCATTGCTACCTCTGATTTGGAATTAATGTGTGTAGCAATTTTCTTGGAAAGCAATCAAAGTATACAGTTGCTTTTTAAGTAGGGGTGAGATGACATCATTTCACCTATTGCAATTTATTCAACAATTTTCGAGTGCCTTCTCCAATGCAGGGGATTCCAAGTAATAAAATCCAGGTGCTCTCAGACAGTTTCCATGCTGGTGGGTAAAATTGCAACAACTCAATATGCTACACTGTAACAGGGAAAAGAATGAAGTTCTGTGAGCGCAATGGCTTGGGTGTTCAAATTGTGGCAGATGGGAAGAAGCAGGGAGGTTGGGGACAAAGGTTAAATGGGTAAGATTTGGGAAGTACTGAACAAGATATGACCCCAATGCCTGTCCATTCCGGTGATTTCCAGTTTCTCTCTCTCTTACTCATTCTCACAACTCTCCGTCATATCAGAGTACCATTACTATCCCTGCATCTACAGCCTGTGATTGCCAACAGCAATGCCTTACATATCAATTATGAAAGGAATGATACAATTACTTATAATATTATATAACCTGAGCCCAACAGAATTAAATCATAAGCACTGCATATTTAGACTTACCCCATTCCCAAGTTTCAGAAGTGGAATTTAGCAACTTTTCCATATTGCTAATGGGACCTGAACTTAAAATAGCTGTCTAAATGCAGTTAACCAACTATACAGCTCAGTGAACATCTAAGTTGGTTATTTTGAACCTTTGTGGCCTTCATTTTCCTAAGTTTGAGGTTTCATTCAATGTCAGGTCATACATTAGAAACTATGTTATGATTTACCCCATAAAATTTGAATTTTTGGAAAAATGGAAATCCACAGTGAAAATTTGAAAAAAGCAAAAGCCAACATGAAAAATGTCTAAGTAATGCTTTTGTTACTTTACGGGTTACTATACCTAGTTTAGCAGGTATGATTACTGGCCACCTCTCCAATCCAACAGGCATAAGCAATAATGATAGATGGTGGCACATAGGACCCATCTTGCCAGGGACCCTTGCTTGTGGATCCATATTTTAAAGTTTTATATTTGTGTTCTTCTACAACACAATATGCATTGTTATTATGTTTACTGTTTTAAATTTAGCTGCAATACCAAAATCTACTGCAAGAACATATATTAATATATGCTAAATAATATGAAATTTCTCATAACAAAAGACAGTTTTCAGCACTTATCACATTTCTGACCTAGCTGAGAACAACTAAGCCATCATCTTCAACACTGAGTGACTCTTCCTTACGTTTGTAAAGCCTTTCCCCTCAACTGCACATTTAAATGTGCAGGTGAGATCGATATAAAATAATGTTTCTTTGGATGACTGAAATTCCCTAAGCTCCTCCTTTGTCATTATCTATTCTGTAAAAACTTATTTATTTCTACATGTTTGTGTGCCTCATTTAATGCTACTCCAAGTGGTGCTGAAAAGTTTCCTAAAAGTAAACCTGTAACAATCCATGGCATGCTGTATATATTTTGTGTAATTCTCATACTCAGGATAGTACCAATGAGGGAAAGTTACTTTAGCAGCTCTGAGCCAGTTAGTAAATTGTAGAGCTGGGAGTGAACCCAGTCAGTCTAGCTCCAGAGTCTGTGCTCTTAACCACAACATCATGTGCTTCACTACCATTGAAGCCAAGGTCATTACCATGATATCTTGTACAACACAGGAAGTACTTAGTATTACTGAGTTAGCTATTATAGTTAGCTATTATTTTTATTGTTTGGATGTGTGTGTCTGTATGTGTGTGTGTGTATATATTTGTGTTTTTCTTTTTTTGTTGTTTTTTGTTCTGTTTTGTTGTTTTTTTGTTTTGTTTTGTTTTTGAGACAGAGTCTTGCTCTGTCGCCCAGGCTGGAGTGCAGTGGCCGGATCTCAGCTCACTGCAAGCTCCGCCTCCCAGGTTCATCCCATTCTCCTGCCTCAGCCTCCCGAGTAGCTGGGACTACAGGTGCCCGCCGCCACCCCGGCTAATTTTTTTGTATTTTTAGTAGAGATGGGGTTTCACCATGTTAGCCAGGATTATCTCAATCTCCTAACCTCGTGATCCACCCGCCTCGGCCTCCCAAAGTGCTGGAATTACAGGCATGAGCCACCATGCCAGGCCCATATCTGTGTTTTTCTAAAAATCTGTGATAGATTTATATATATCTGTGATAGAATTAAATACATGTGGTAGATTTATATATATCCATTCTATATATGATATATATATAAAATTATGTTAATTGTAATATATTATGATACTTAATAATACAATGAATTTTAAAAATGAACCAAAAGGAAAAAGAGATAATTAAAATAATATAAATACATTAAGAAATCAAAAGCAAATATCAGGAGGCTGAGGTAGGAGGATTGCTTGAGGCCAGGGGCTCAAGACCAGCCTCAGCAACATAGTGAAACCCTATCTCTAAAAACATTTTGTTTTTAAATTAGCTGGGAGTGGTGGCACACACTGGTAGTCCCAGCTGAGGTGGGAGAATCACTTAAACCCAGGAGTTCCAGGCTGCAGTGAGCCATGATCGCGCCACTGCACTTCAGACTAGGAGACCCCATTTCTAAAAATACTTTTATTTTTAAAAGTATAGGTGCTTTTGATAAGTGCTGAAAACTGTCTTTTGTTATGAGAAATTTCATAATACTATTTAGTATATATTAAGTAAGAAAGTAAAAGATATGTTATACTGCTACGGTGTGTTTTCTTTGGTCTACTATGGCCATTTATTTTGTTTTGGTGAACAGTTTTGACACATGGTGACTGCATGAATAGTACACAAGCAATATTACTGAATCTTCCACAAAGGAATAAAAGAAGGATATCATGCTGGATGTTAAGACAAAATTTTGTAGAAGCTAAAGAAGCCTTTGGGAAACAAAGTAATTAATAATAATAAGAAGAAGAAGAAGAATGGCAACTAGTAAAGAATGGTGATAACCTTTTCTTTGTTAGAAACATATCTAGCAACACACATTTAGCAGTCATATCCTCATGTGTGTCTTGATGCATCCATGTATAAATTTAATGATAATATGAAGACTCACCATCTAGGTTTTCTAGGAAATGTTCTGTGTAAAATAGAAGACTCTTGCCTAGCATCTGAATTAATTTGGTGAAAGAAACCTTTTCCAATGTATCACTACTTTAATTTGGTTGTATTTGGAAAATCAACTTTTAGTTTAAATAAAACAATATTATCTTATTATAACTGTATTTCCATCACAGCAAAGCTTATGTCTATTCAAGTAAAAATTGATGTGAAATTAAAGGCCAATTACTAATCATTTTCTCCAATAAATATATTCATAACCTATAATAATGGTAGAATACTAATATATTTCCTCAACATCTTGATATAATAAAAACAAGTTGGCCAGGTGCGGTGGCTCACGTCTGTAATCCCAGTAATTTGGGAGGCCAAGGAGGGAGGATCGTGAGGTCAGGTGTTCGAGACCAGCCTGACCAACATGGTGAAAGCCCATCTCTACTAAAAATACAAAGATTAGCTGGGCATGGTGGCACACACCTGTAAGCCCAGCTACACAGGAGGCTGAGGCAGGAGAATCACTTGAACCAGGAAGGCAGAGGTTGCAGTGAACCGAGATCGTGCCACTGCACTCCAACCTGGGCAACAGAGCAAGACTCTGTCTCAAAAAAACAAAAACAAAAACAAACAAACAAAACAAATTAATTTGAATGTTCACTCAATTTTTTTATATTCTGCTACAGCATAACCTTATTTTCTAATTTTCTTAATTAGTATGATTTCACCAGACACTCACCAAAATACAATATGAGTCAATGTCACCAGGAGGTAATATCTCAGGATAAAAGGGTCCCCAGAAAACTTATATTTGCAAGTACCTCTTATATTTGCAAATGAAGGGGAATAAAGGGAAGTGCACTGTTCAGGTTTCAAGGTGTTTGACATGACTCTAGAGCAAGTTTCAGCTTCTACTTGGCCTGACCTCATGAACCTAATAGTAACTTGTAAGAAGACTCCAGAATAGGGTTAACTTAGAAACTAACTTTTTCATGGAACTTGGGGTCATTATTAGGAACTCATTTATCTTCTCCTGGAGAAATTCTGGTACCAGAAAACTATTCCCAGGAATCAATTTACACATGAGCACTTGTAACCCAAAGGAGTACATTTTAAAAGGATCCTAGGAACTTTTGCCAAGTCCCCCAGGGACTTGGGCTTGGATTCAGGGAAGAGGATATCACATCTCTGCACCATCTCTATATTCCAGGAGACTCCTCTTGAGAGGAAAGGAATATGCAGAGAAGCTTCTGCCAACAGGTTGGAGCCCTGGGAACACTGCTGAGGGGAAGTCCTGGAATTGTCCCTTATTAGAGCTTCATTAGGAGTAGCAGGAAGAAATGTTACACTAAACAAAACCTGTGCTAGGAAGTATCCATTCCAGCAAGACTTGTCTTTAAAAGAAAAGGAATTCAGTTCCTAATGGGCACACCATCCAGGAAAAATATGAAGATTAAGCCTTTTAATATTCCTTACTCCAAGGATTGAGAATACATTTTTTCTCACCATGTGTTATAGGTTTTGAGGCTCAGAAACTCCAACTGGAGACTGAGGTCTGAGTTCCTAAAAATGAGTTCCTAAAAATTACTGAGTTCCTAAAAATGCCAAGTCTACCAGGAGTAAAGAGCCCAAGGAAAGGAGGTTAATCTTGTTTCAAACTTATGGTATGTTTTGTGTCTGTGCTCTGATGCCAGCAGCTGCCATTCCTTATTTTGTAACATTTCCCTGAGGTGGTGATCATCTGCTGGTACCTTTCTGGGGAACCATCACACCCCATTTTTAAGCATGTGATTTGGATAGAACTGATCACAGGTGGAACATCGCAGGATACACTTTTGCCTTGCAAAAAGTGATGGCTTCAGGCATGGCAAGGTCACCTCAGGCCACTGATACTCAACGAGTCAGACCAAGACTTGTGCTGAAGCTATTTGCAGAGATCCTTCCATTCCAGAAAAGGCTAGCTGTCAGGGCAACAGAAGTCTGGAGCTGCTGATGGTCTTCTTTGCTGGCACATGCAGGGAGCCCACTAACTCAGAGGAGAGCAGACCCCAGGGTAGAAAGAGAAAGGGAGAAGTACAATGCTCTGATGACACCGGGGAGACCCTTGGATCCTGTTGAGTCTGCAGCCACATTTATCTCTGGACTATCTCAGATTCTTGAGTCAATAAATTCCAGTTTTGTTCAGGCTGGTTTGTACTGGTCATTCTATCACTTGAAAACCAAATAATCCTGACTAATTTGCCTGTATTTCCATTCACTTCAATTCAACAAACATGGATTAAAGACCTACTGAGCGCCAGGCACTGCACTAGGTTCTGAGGCTGCATGTATGAATAACGCATAGTTGCTGACCTCCTGGGAGTAAACCTGCAATTTAAAGGATCTCTAAAGTTTAGCAGGCCACGTGCTGTTTTGAAAGCATGGTTCACAGATGTCTGCATTGACTCCATCTAACTGATCCAGAACAGTCATTTTAAAGGGCAAGGAAATGGAATAATACCCAATTGGTAAACATGCTTAGAGAACATAAAACTGGCAGTATACTTTTACAAGCTAATAAGTGAAAAGAATAAAATTATCTTTGAGAAGCTATTCAATAAGAATCAGAATCTTTCTTCTCTAAAATTAGTATTCTAGAACACAATAATAAATACTTAATTCAAAGCCTACTGTACTGAAAATAACAATGTAGAAAAATAAACTCATACTAAATTTAGTTGAGTGTTAATTATGATAGGCATAAACAAATGAATCCAGAGAGAGCATGAAACTTGGGTACATAATAATTTAGGAGTTCATTTAGATAGTTTTGTATTTTAAATAATTTACTTTGATGCCATTAATCACTACTCATTTTCAATCCGAAAATATATGAGGAAACAGATTGCCTTTCCAAATGGAAATATATGTACTTAGTTCACATAATGAATCAGGTACTCTGGGGGACATAGTACTGAAATGCTTCAGGGCATTTGCTTTTAATAAATGAAAAGTTGCATGGCAACACCCTTCATAAAACTAGATGAGTCAAAAAAGAGATACTTTCCAAAGATTTCATATCATTATTATTCACCATTTATAAATAAAGCAACACTTTATCATAAAAGTTTTTTTAAAGCAGATCATACTACAAAGATAAAATAATAATTAGCATATAACTCTTACTGAAATAAATCTGACAGGAATGCCAAGGTTAAGAGGTACAGCAAATCTAAGTAAAGCTAAAAAGTAAATAAAGTTCTGCCTCAGCCTCCACTTTTCTGAGTCTCTCAGTTTTTAAATACCATTCCTCAGGTGCCATGTGTCCACAAACATTAATCTAGAAAGTTCTACAAATTCTAAAAGTATTCCTCTCTTTTTGTCCAAGTATTGGCCATTCATACTTGTGAAGCAGAGAAGAATGATATGCTGGTGTATAGGGGAAAAGCTATTTCCTTTAGGTGGGATAAAGCTATGAAAACGTCAATTGTTTTTCAAGTTTGGATTACTTTTTATTTTTTTTTATTTTAAGTTCCAGGATACATGTGCAGGATGTGCAGGTTTGTTACATAGGTAAACATGTGCCATGGTGGTTTGCTGCATCTATCAACCCATCACCTAGGTATGAAGCCCAGCAGTCTTACCATTCTGAAGCACTACGACATGGCTGTATCAAAAGTGAACTTGGGGTTTAGTTTCCAATATGTGGCTACATCAAGGTGCAGGAAGCAGTCAAGCCAATTTTAGTATGGATTACAGTTAAGAAAGATTAAAAATCTGTGCTCGGCATTCTTCTTTATCTCCATACACTGGAGTTTATTTTCCTGTTTCCCCATTCTCCTAGTAATAGTTTCTCTAAGAGACCAAGCCTTACCTCAGCTGCCCTAAAGGAAAGGGATTTTGTCACTCTCCCTTCAAGTGCTCTTCATTCCAGGTGCAGTTACGAGAGTGGCTAGCCCATGAGAAGGACCAGATGGAAACCAAGAACTTTTGCTGTGTCAGGGCAGCTCCTTCCTGCTGGGTCTTAGGCCTTGACACATCTTATTCACTGTCACAGAGCAACCTCACAAAGTAATGAACAGCAAGATGTCAGTGATTAATAACCAGCTTAATGTGTTGCAGGCTCAAACACAAGCCAGTGATATATTTTAAAAGCGGTAACTACAAAGCCGAGGGGATGGAAATTGCAATGGAATGTTAGACCTAGGCAGCTCTCAAAGTCGTTAGACCAATAAGGCACCCCTGTACCCTTCAAGTCAAATCAACTTCATAACATTTATTCCACCCATTATAAAGGAAAGCTGGCTTTGCTAACAATTGGTAAGTCACCCTTAGCTAGACACTTTTGCCTTTTGCAACATCTGATACTATCACTTATGTGTCATAATATCCACCAACACACATAATAAGGTGCATCATACCTAGTGGATGCTGATAAATATTTGTAAAGAGGTCTTAGAATGGGCTGAAAGAAATCCAAAAGAATCCACATAGCCTTAAAAGGATGAAGGTCTAGGGAAAATATTAATAGGTAGTAACAATAGGTAGCTACTTATTGTTCAGTATCTACTGTATACCAGATGTTACATTTTCAAATTAAAATAATGCTTACTATGCTGTTCAAAGAAATCACAAAAGTGGTATTAAATAGAAGTAAAATTGTTTTCATTGTAAGACTGATAGATGCCTGGCACATGAGGGTTACCTGATAAGGGCATATTCCTGCATTTACAAGTTTACCAAGAGTCTGGACTAATCATGCAGTTAGGCCGAGGTCAATGACATTTTTCCTTCAGGAGGTTTGGTTGCTCCCATTGACCTTCTGGAGTTGAGGCATTTCACATTCAACACAGACTTGATCATTTAGATCTTTCCCTTACATCAAAAAAAAAAAGCCTCCTATATTTCCCATTGCAGGGGGATGCACCCTTTAAGCAAAAGCAAGGTAGAGCATCAATGTAAAAATAAGAACAGTATAAACTAGTGAATATAAATGCTGAGACACACAATACAATTCTAAAAGTTCTATTCTCAGATTTATTTAGATTTTAAATATCCTCTCTCTGAATCTAAATTCAGAAGATGAAAACTTGTTGCTCACCAAGGAAATGCTTGATATGCTGGCGATTTTCTCTTTACCCTTCAGGCTACTCCTTATATATTGAGCTCTTTAGAATATGACTCCTGTCCCTTTAGATTACAGAGTTTTCCAACCAGAAATTGAAAAAAAATTTTAGTACCAGAAAGAGGCAGAGCTGGATCATCAAGTTCAAGTCTAATTTTATAATGAAGAATGATGAGGACTTGCTTGGTGTTACACAGAGGCAGAAAATAATATAGAAGACAAATCTATTGACTTTCCTGAGGGAGCTATTTTTTAGACACCCACCTTATGTCTCTGAGTCCAACAGTTCTTAGTTATTACATTCTGCTGTAGGTTATATCTTTGTCAGGAGGTAATCTCTTTATATCAATACTTCATCTGCTCAAATGTTTGCAAACAAGCAAAACAAGTCATAAGTGCTTTTGCATAAATTCCCATTTCCTTTTAGAAGGGATATGCAAAACTTTTTTTTTAAAGAATGTGTAAGGCCGGGGCCTGTAATCCCAGCACTTTGGGAGGCCAAGGTGGACAGATCACGAGGTCAAGAGATGGAGACCATTCTGGTCAACATGGTGAAACCCCGTCTCTACTAAAAGTACAAAAATTAGCTGGGCGTGGTGGCGCTGGCCTGTAGTCCCAGCTACTCGGGAGGCTGAAGCAGGAGAATGGCTTGAACCCAGGAGGTGGAGGTTGCAGTGAGCCAAGATTGTGCCACTGCACTCCAGCCTGGCGACAGAGCGAGACTCCATCTCAAAAAAAAAAAAAAAAAAAAAAAGAATGCATATAAGTTTGCTAGACTCATGGAATTACCCAACAGAACAATTCCTAGACTATGCCTACAACAAGAAAATAACTAATTAGTGTGTGGTAGTCTGGTGAGTGTTTATTACCAACATCTCATAGTTATCTCAAGAAATTTATAAATACCCAGTTGGTGGGCATAAAATATTTTCCCCAAAGCAACACACCCTTGCAAAACAAATTACAATGAGATTTTTCACAGCACATTCTCTGATCTGGTGTGATCAACTTTGTACAGAAACAGCTTACTCTCTAACAAGATTTATGGACTCTCTGCCGTAAGATAGATAACGTGACTCCAACCAACTTACCCACTCTTTTTTTTGTCTTTTGCTAGAAAGCAGCTGCCCAGCCAGTGACACTTCCTCTTGCATCCAGGTGGGGCCATGTGACTGGTTCTCATCAGTGGAGTGTAAGTATTAGAGATGTGTGTCACTTGCCAGCAAAGGTGGATAAGAGGAGACTGTGTTCTCTATTCTGTCTTTCTCTTTCTGCCTGAACATGAAGACTCCAAGACTTCTAGCAAGTAGCACAGTTCCAATATGGAAGGAATCTGAGTTCCAGGAAAGCTCAAAAATATCTAGATTGGATGTTATGTGAATTACAAGTAAACTTTTATTGTGTTAAGCTCTTGAAATTTTTGGGTTTATTTTTTATAGGCATTAGCAAAAACCTAACTAACACATTGATTTTTGCTAGATATATCCATGGACAAAGTAGTACCATCCAGATGATAGTGGCCACTAATAAATGTGGCATCGAGTATACCAATTTTACTGTTACATTTTTCCTCTATCATGTTCCCAGGATCCCAGTCACTGGCTAGGCTACACCAACTGCAGGTAAAATTCAGAAGTTCTTATGGCCAAGCTAAGCATACTAAAGGACTTTTGAGTCTACCGATATTGTGGGTGATAAAGCTTACTGCAATTGTACCTGACTTCAAATTTCTACTGTACATTACATCTCTGTAAGTCTATGAAATTCAAGGATAATTCCCTGGGACTTGTTATCATGTCAGCAAAACAACCCCTCTTTCCCAGTAGTAGGCTCCATGTGAGAGGACTTATTATTTTGTAAGGGGGAAAAAGAAAGCGTCAATTCCTGGTACTAATAATGTGAAGGATTCATGTGGAGACACTTCACAATTTGCAGTACACAAGATCCTAAAACATGTTCGGATGTCTAAAGTTCTGACTAACAGTAAAGTTGTCCCTCCTTTTTAAGTTAGCAATGCAAAAGTTATAAATCTCCCATGACTAATAAATCTTTAAATGATGAGTTAAATTCTATTGGAAATGTTCATTGTCTATTTTGCATCTGTTTATCGTAACTAGTGATGATAGTGCTTTCTCCAAAGAAAACAAGTAGAAGCATAAATGAGCTAGTTGTTGATTCAGGACTAAATTAGGGGAAATGACATCATCAAAGTGTGTTCCCTGTGGTGGTATACTAAAGAACAAAGACTTGAAATGAATAAGTACAGTTTCACAAAGCTTTTATCACAGCTTCTGGTGGATGGAATGACCAAGTTCAGACCCTCTTTTTTAAGCCAACAATCTATTTCCAGATTAGCTTATGGTTGACCTCAAGTGTTGTTTACATAGCTCACATTCTCAAACCCAAAAGGAATTTCACCTTTTAAATTTGCATGATGCTCATCAAATATCAAGGTCAGATTAACCAAAAAGATTTTTGGTATAGACAGAACTTTCCACTGGAAACTACGCATGCAAAACATACAATTATTATATTGGGGAAGGGTCTATTTCAACTGAATTGAACATGACAAGTCAGTGAAATACATTTTTTCCAAATATTGAGACAAAATAACTGATCAGTTTCCTCTGCAGTTAAGTTTACATCAGTTTTGTAGGAATATTTTCTTCACGAAGCTTTCCTTATTTTTCTCTGATGTACGTAATGTCTCTCCCTTTATCTGCGTATGTTTCATAGCACTGATTACTCTCTAGCTGGTTTTTCTATTCATGTCTTGTCGATGTATGTTAACAGACCCAA
This sequence comes from Mandrillus leucophaeus, assembly GCF_000951045.1. Classification (NCBI taxonomy): domain Eukaryota; kingdom Metazoa; phylum Chordata; class Mammalia; order Primates; family Cercopithecidae; genus Mandrillus; species Mandrillus leucophaeus. Next base: position 2,124,563 of record NW_012103732.1, on the reverse strand, counting down.
AATCTGAGCAAACATACACATCTAACTTATCTTGCTATTTCCTGTACTCCAGTATATAATGCAGTGCCATGAATATAGAAAGAACACAACAAATATTTTAAAAGACATGTACACACTCTATACAACTATCCACTGGATAGTGTAATGTCTTACAGAAAAGAAGTTCATGTCTAGATGATAATACAGAAGAGGATACCATTTCTGTACCTTGTATAACAAAGTAGCTACAATGGAAGTGCTCCTGGATACTTTCCCAATAACTAAATTCTTCTCTGAGTGATGCCAGAGGACAGCTCGCAAGTCAACTTCAGCAGAACTGTATCTAGAACAAATGCCCAAACACTAGTATTTTAGAAGTACATGGATTTAATCACTTTATTAAATACTAAACCTTTCCACGGTATTTCTTCATCTACATCATGCAGTGACATTTGAAAGCCAGAATATTATATATTTTTAATGTTAGCTATTTCTATCACACTGTAGCCTAAAATCTAAAAGAAATAAATGATTGGGAACAAACTTTAAAATGTTTTCAACTTCCATTTGAAGTCTAGGTAGAGATCTAGCAACTTCTTCCTCATTTATTTAATTCACTATACTTCTAACATCATTTAAGAAATAATCTGAGGACAAAATATCAGATTTTGTCTAATCTAAGAACACAATTATTTCATGTCACACCATTGCTTATTACACAATTAAGACATAAAAACATTGCCAATAAATTGTAAGATGCCAAAAATTTTAAGAAGTATTTTAATTTTTGAAATGCTAAAAATGTGAAATAAAAAGTTCATCTGAGAGTCAATGAAATTAATTACTTGACAGAGAACATGGAAGATGCAACAAATATATTACGGAAATGTAACACAAGGAAAATGAAAGAAATTCTAAAGCAGAAGATGTCTTTTATGATATCCACTTATTGGTCTCAATATCAATTGCTTATATAGTTATATAATTTTTAAAGTATAAAGCATATTCAGACTTTTAGTAATTTACACTGACTATTATGTAAACCTAATGGTTGAAATAATACAGTATTTTATATGCCTAGCAGCTGGTAACCCTGGCTCCCTCCAGAGAGATAACTAGGAAATGGAATACAGCGTAAGAAATGGAATTTTTACTGTGTCATTTAGTACCTTTTGAACTGAGTACCATGCACATGCATTAGTTATGCAAATGCTTTGAAAAAAACATTAAAGCAGCTTCTATAACTAAAAAATTAGGGGAGGAGGGGATGAAACAAGACAAATAGAAGGCTCCACCGATCGTCCACCCACCCAGGAAGAACACCAAGATAACAACTATCTCTAAACAAAAAAGCACCTTCATAAGAACCAAAAACCAGGTGAGCACTTATAGTACCATGTTTTAACTTCATGTTACTAAAAGAGGCATGGGAGAGGTAGGAAAAGCAGTCTTGAATTGCTGACACCACCCCTCCCCCATCCCTAAGCAGTGGCTGCATAGTGTGGGTAGAGAATCTGGGCACTGGAAAGTGGGAGCACACAGGAATTGTGAGACAATGCATATTGAACTCAGTGCTGCCTGGTCACAGTAGAAAGCAAAACCAGACTGAGCTCAGCTGATGCACACCCACACAGGGAGTATTTAAACCAGCCCTAGCCAGAAAGGAATTGCCCTCCCAGTGGTTGGAATTTGAGTTCCTGCAAGCCTTACCATCACAGGCTAAAGTACTCTGGGACTCTAAATAAACTTGAAAGGCATTCTAGGCCACAAGAACTATAACTCCTAGTTGAGTCCGAGTGCTGAATCAGGCTCTAAGTCAGTAGACTTAAAGGGCACAGGATCTCCTGAGACACCAGCCAGGGTGGCTAAGGGAGTGCTTGTTCCACCTCACCAGCAACCCCAGGCTGCATAGATCATGACTCCAAAAGAGACTTCCTCCTTCTACCTGAGTAGTGAAGAGGGAAGAGTAAAAAGGACTTTGTCTTTCACCTGGATACCAGCTCAGTCATAGCAGAATAGGGCACCGGTAAGAGTTGTGACGCCCACTTTCCAGGCCCTACTTGTGGATGACATTTCTAGACATACGCTGGGCCAGAAGAGAACCTACAGCCTTGAAGGGAAGGACCCAGTCCTGGCAAGATCATCAACTGCTAAATAAAGAGCCCTTGGGTCCTGAATAACCAATAATGATACCCAGAAAGTACACTATGGGCCTTGAGTAAGACTCTGTTATTAGCTGTCTTCAGATGAGAGTAAGCACATTCTCAGCTATGGTGTTATAAGGAGAATTTCTGCCTGAGAAAAGCAGAAAGAAAAGTAAAGAGCACTTTGTCTAAAGAGAACTTTGTCTTGCACTTTAGGTATTCGTTCAGCCACATAGAAACAGAGCACCGAGCAGGCTATTGGGGTCACCAACTACAGGCCTTGGCTCTTGGATGGCATCCTTGGTCCTGCCCTTGACACAGAGGGAAGACCACTGCCCTGAAGGGTGAGTACCAGGCCAGGTAGCATTAGCTACAAGCTGACTTAAGAGCCCTTAGGCCTTAAAAGAGCATGGCAGTAACCTGGCAATACTCCATGTGGGCCTGTGGTAGTGGTGGCCAGCAGGTGAGGCTCCTCTGCTTGTGTAAAGGGGAGGGAAGAGCAGAAGGGACTGCGTGTTGTGGTTTGAGTATGAGGTGTGAGCTCAACCACAGTACAATAGAACACCATGTAGACATCTAAGGTTTTTGACTCTAGTCCCCAGCTCCTGGACCTGTCCAGGGCCTGGGGGTACTTGCTAGAACACAAGCCTAGCTGGCTTTGCCAGCTCCTGATTGTAGAGCCCCAGGGCCTTGCACGAACATAGGTGGCAGCCAGGTAGTAATTACAGTGGGCTTTAGGCAAGATCAAGTGCTGTGCTGGCTTCAGAACTGACCCAGCACAGACATAGTGGTGGTGGCCATAGGGGTGCTTGTGTCACCCCACTCCCAGCTCCAGATGGCCCAGAATGGAGAAACTGTTTGGAGAAAGTAAGGAAAAAGAACAAGAGTCTTTGCCTGGTAATCCCGAGAATACTTCTGGATCTTATCCAAGACCATCAAGGAGGTACTTCTACAAGTCTTCAGGAACCACAGAATTACTGGACTTGGGGTGCCCACTTATGCAACTATGGCTTAGATCACAACACCCAAGTCCTTTCAAATAACTGAAAAGCCCTCCCAAGAAGCATGAGTATAAACAAGCCTAGACCGTTAAGACTATAGTAAATACTTAACTGTTCAATGCCCAGATACAGGTAAACATCCACAGGCATCAAGACCATTCAGGAAAACATAATCTCACCAAATGAACTAAATATGGCACCAGGGACCAATCCTGGAGAAACAGAGATACATGATCTTTCAGACAGAGAATTAAAAATAGCTGTCTTGAGGAAACTCAAAGCTTTTCAAGATAATACAAAGAAGGAATTCAGAATTCTATCAGATAAACTGAACAAAGAGATTAAAATAATTAAAAAGAATCAAGCAGAATTTCTGGAGTTGAAAAATGCAATTGGCATACTGAAGAATGCATCAGAGTCTTTTAATACCAGAATTGATCAAGCAGAAGAAAGAATAAATGAGTTTGCTGACAGGCTATTTGAAAATAGTCAGAGGAGACAAAAGATAAAAGAATAAAAAACAATAAAGCATGCCTACATTTTCTAGGAAATGGCATCAAAAAGGCAAATCTAAGAGTTATTGGCCTTAAAGATGAGGTCGAGAAAGAGATAGAGGTAGAAAGTTTATTCAAAGAGATAATAACAGAGAAATCCCCAAAGTTAGAGAAAGATAATATCTGAGTACAAGATTTTAGAATACCAAGCACATTTAACTTTAAGACTACTACCTCAAGGTATTTAATAAGCAAACTCCCAAAGATCATGGGTAAAGATTCTAAAAGTAGCAAGAGTAAAGAAACAAATAAAATAAAATGGAGCTGTAATACATCTGGCATCAGACTTTTTAGTGCAAACCTCACAGACCAGAAGATAGTGGCATGACGTATTTAAAGTGCTGAAGGAAAAAAAAAAAAATTTTACTCTAGAATATGTCTAGAGTAAAAAACTTTTACTCTAGAGGAATATGTTTAGAGTAAAAAACTTCTGCTCTAGAAAAATGTCCTTTGAACATGAAGGAGAAATAAACACTTTCCCAGACAAATAAAAGCTGAGAGATTTCATCACACCAGATCTATCCTACCAAAAAAAAAAAAAAAAAAAAACGCTAAAGGGAATACTTCAGTCAGAAAGAAAAAGACAATAAAAAGCAGTAAGAAATCATCTGAAGGTATAAAACTCATTGGTAACAGTAATTGCACCAAAAAACACAGAATATTATAACACTATAACAGTGGTGTGTAAACTAATTATCTGAAGTAGAAAGATGAAATGATGAACCAATCAAAAATAATAGCTATGACAACTTTTCAAGAGATAGACAATATAATAAGATATACAGAGAAACAACAAAAGGTTAAGAGTTGGAGGAACCAGTACCATACTGTTCTGGTTACTGTAGTCTTGTGGAATAGTTTAAAATTGGGTAGCATGATGCCTCCAGTTTTGTTCTTTTTGCTTAGGATTACCTTGGCTATTCGAGCTCTTTTTTGGTTTCATATAAGTTTTAAAATAGTTTTTAATTCTGTGAAGAATGCCAATGGTAGTTTAATGGGAATAGCATTAAATCTACAAATTACCTCGGGCAGGTATGGCCTTTTTTACAATATTGATTCTTCCTATCCATGGGCATGGAATGTTTTTCCATTTGTTTGTGTCCTCTCACGTTTTTTTGAGCACTGGTTTGTAGTTCTCCTTGAAGAGGTCATTCACTTCCCTTGTTAGCTGTATTCCTAGGAATTTTATTCTCATTGTGACAATTGTGAATGGGAGTTCATTCATAACTTGGCTGTCTGTTTGCCTGTTGTTGCTGTATACAAATGCTTGTGATTTCTGCACATTGATTTTGTATACTGAGACTGTTGAAGTTACTTATCAACTTAAGAATCTTTTGGGCTTAGATGATGGTGTTTTCTAGATAAAGTATGGAGAAAATTTTTCCAATCTGTCCACCTGACAAATGTCTAATATTCAGATTCTACAATAAACTTAATCAAATTTAGAAGAAAAAACAACCTCATTAAAAGGTGGGCAAAAAACATGAACAGCCATTTTTCAAAAGAAGACATTCACGCAGCCAACAAACATATGGAAAAAAAAAAAGGCTCAACATCACTGATCATTAAAGAAATGCAAATCAAAATCACAATGAGATACCATTTCATGCCAGTCAGAATGGTGATTATTAAAAAGTCAAGAAACAACATGTTCTTGAGTCTGTGGAGAAATAAGAACGCTTGTACACTGTTGGTGGGAGTGTAAATTAGTTCAACCATTGTAGAAGACCATGTGGCAATTCCTCAAAGATCTAGAACCAGAAATACCATTTGACCCAGCAATCCCATTACTGAGTATATACCCAAATGAATATAAATCATTCTATTATAAAGATACATGTACACACATGTTCATTGCAGCACTATTCACAATAGCAAAGACATGGAATCAACCCAAATGCCCATCAGTGATAGAGTGGATAAAGAAAATGTGGTACCTATACACCATGCAATACTATGCAGCCATAAAAAGGAATGCGATCATGTTTTTTGCACAGACATGGATGGAGCTGGAATCCATTATCCTTAGCAAGCTAACGCAGGAATAGAAAACCAAACACCACATGTTCTCACCTATAAATGGGAGCTGAACAATGAGAACACAAGGACACAGGGAGAAGAAAGGGGAACAATACACACAGGGGCCTGTTGAGGGGTGGGGTGGAGGGAGGGAGAGCATTAGGAAAAATAGTTAATGCATGTGGGGCTTAATAACCAGGTGATGCATTGATAGATGCACCAAACCACCATGGCACACATTTACCTACGTAACAAACCTGTACATCCTGCACGTACGCCCCAGAACTTAAAATAACAAAATAAATTTTTAAAAAGAGAGGTTAAAGTGTAGAGTTTTTATTAGTTTTCTTTTTGCTTGTTTGTTTGTTTGTTTATGCAAGCAGTATTAAGTTCTTATCAGCTTAAAATAAAGGATCATAAGACAGCATTTGCAAGGCTTATGGTAACCTCAAATCAAAAAACATAGAATGGATACACAAAAATGAAAAGTATAAAATTAAATCAAATGACCAGAAAAAAATCACCTTCACTGAAAGGAATACAGAAAGAAAACAAGAAAGAGAAGACCATAAAACAAACAGAAAACAAGTAACAAAATGACAGGAGTAAGTCCTTACTTATTAATAATAACATTGAATATAAATGGACAAAACTCTCCAATCAAAAGACATAGAGTGGCTGAATGGATTTTAAAAAACAACACCTAATGATCTGTTGCCTACAATAAACACATTTCACCTATACACAGACTGAAAGTAAAGGGATGGAGAAAGATATTCCATACCAATGGGAACAAGAAAGAGCTAAAGTGGCTATACCTATATCAGACAAAGTAGATTTCAAGACAAAAGCCATAAGGAGAGACAAAGAAAATCACTAGATAATGATAAAGGGGTCAATTCAGCATAAGATATAACAATTGTAAATATGCATGCACCAAACAGTGCAGCATCCTGATATATAA
>NW_012103732.1:2116923-2117852 GCF_000951045.1 Mandrillus leucophaeus | reverse complement strand
GCTATACCTATATCAGACAAAGTAGATTTCAAGACAAAAGCCATAAGGAGAGACAAAGAAAATCACTAGATAATGATAAAGGGGTCAATTCAGCAAGAGATTATAACATTTATGAATATATATGCACCCAACACTGGAGCACCCAGATATATAAAGCAGATGTTATTAGAACGAAAGACAGACATAGACTCCAATAAAATAATAGTTGGAGATTTCAACATCCCACTTTTGTCATTGGACAGATCTTCCAGACAGAAAATCAACAAAGACACATTGAACTTAATCTGCACTACAGAACACATGGACCTACTATGTATTTAGAGAACATTTTATCCAACAGCTGAACATTTTATCCAACATTATTTTCCACAGCACATGGATCATTTACAAAGACAGATCATACGTTAGGTCACAAAACAAGTCTTAAAACAGTCAAGAAAATTGAAATAACATCAAGCAGCTTCCCTGACCACAATGGAACCAAACTAGAAATCAATAACAAGAGGGATTTGGGGAACTATGCAAACATACGGAAATTTAAAAATATACTCCTGAATAATCAGTGAGTCAATGAAGACATTAGAAAGAAAATGGAAAAATATATTGAAACAAATGATCATAGAAATGCAACCTACTAAAACCTATGGGATACAGCAAAAGTAGTACTAAGAAGAAAGCTTATAATTATATGTGGCTACATCAAAAAATAAAAACTTTAAATAAGCCAGCTAACAATGCATCTTTAAAAGTTAGAAAAGCATGGGGAGGGGGAGGGGGGAGGGATTGCATTGGGAGTTATACCTGATGTAAATGATGAGTTGATGGGTGCTGACGAGTTGATGGGTGCAGCACAGCAACATGGCACAAGTATACATATGTAACAAACCTGCACGTTATGCACATGTACCCTAGAACTTAAAGTATAATAA
>NW_012103732.1:2105037-2116873 GCF_000951045.1 Mandrillus leucophaeus | reverse complement strand
ACAGCAACATGGCACAAGTATACATATGTAACAAACCTGCACGTTATGCACATGTACCCTAGAACTTAAAGTATAATAATAATAATAAATAAATTAAAAAAAAAATAAAAGTTAGAAAAGCAAGAGCAAACCAAACCCAAAATTAGTAGAAGAAAAGAAATAATAAAGTTCAGAGCATAAATAAATAAATTTGAAACAAAGAAAACAAAAGATCAAAAAGTGCAAAGTTGGTTTTCTGAAAAGATAAAGAAAATGGACAAACTTTTAGCCAGACTGAGAAAAAAATAGAGAAGACTCAAATAAATAAAATCAACAATGAAAAGGACACATTATAACTAATACTGCAGAAATCCAAAGAATCATTAGTAGCTACTATAAGCAACTATCTGCAATAAATTGGAAAATCCAGAAGAAATGGATAAATTCCTACATGCATAAAACCTATTAAGACTGAACCATGAAGAAATCCAAAATCTGAATAATCCAACAACAAGTAAGGAGATGAAAGCCATAATAAAATGTCTCTCAGCTAAGAAAAGTCCAGGACTCAGTGGCTTCACTGCTGAATTTCATTAAACATTTAAAGAAGAACGAATATCAATCCTACTCAAATGATTCAGAAAAATAAAGGAGGAGAGAATACTTCCAAAGTCATTCTGCAAGGCCAGTGTTACCCTGATACCAAAATCAGACAAAGACACATAAAAAAGAAGAAAATGACAGGCCAATATCACTTATGAATATTGATCCAGAAATTCTCAACAAAATACCAGCAAACTGAATTCAACAGTACATTATGATGATCATTCATCATGACCAAGTGGGATTTATCCCATGGATGCAAGGAGGGTACTATATATGCAAATCAATCAATGGGATGCATCATACCAACAGAATGAAGAACAAAAACCATATAATGGTTTCAACTGATGTTGAAAAAACATTTGATAAAATTCAACATCCCTTCATCACAAAAACTCTCAAAAAAAATGGATATAGAAGACACATACCTCAACATAATAAAAGCCATATACAACAGGTCTATAAATAGTATAATACTGAATGGGGAAAAACTGAAAGCCTCTTCTCTAAGATTGGGAACATGACAAGGATGCTCATTTTCACTACTGTTATTCAACACAGTACTAGAAGTCCTAGCTGGAGCAGTCAGACCAGAGAAAAAAACAAGGGCATCCAAATTGGAAAGGAAGAAGTCAAATTATCCCTGTTTGCAGATGATATGATCTTAAATCTGGAAAAACCTAAAGACTTCCCCCAAAAACTATTAGAACTGATAAACAAATTTGATAAAGTTGCAGAAGACAAAATCAACAAACAAAAACCAGTAGGATTTCTGTATGCCAAAAGCAAACATCTGAAGAACAAATCAAGAATGTAATTCCATTTACAATAACCACAAATAAAATGAAATACCTAGGAATTAACTTGAAGCAGTGAAAGATCTGTACAGTGAAAACTATAAAGCATAGAATGCAAGAGAGAAAAGAAGACACACAAAAAAAGAAAGATATCCCATGGTCATGGATTGGAAGAATTAATATTGCTAAAATGTCCATACTAACCAAAGCAACCTATACATTTAATGTAATCCTTATCAAAATATCAATGACATTCTTCATAGAAATAGAAAAAAAAAAATCCTAAAATTTAAATAGAACCAGAAAAGACCCAGAATAGTCAAAGTTATCCTAAACAAAAAGAACAAAACTGGAAGAATCATGTTACCTGACTTTATCTTACAGAACTACAGTAACATGGTACTGGCATAAAAAGAGACACATGGATCAGTGAAAGAGAATAGAGAACGCAGAGATTAATCCATACATCTATAGTGAATTCATTTTTGACAAAGGTGCCAAGAAGATATTCTGGAGAAAGGACAGCGTCTTCAATAAATGGTGTGGGTCAAACTGGATATCCATATGCAAAAAAAGAAAGAAAAAGAAACTGTACTCCTATCTCTCACCATACATAAAAATCAAATCAAAATGAATTAAAAATTAAATCTAAGACCTCAAGCTATGAAATTACTAAAAGAAAACATTGAGAAAAGTCTCCAGGACACTGGACTGGGCAAAGATTTCTTGAGTAATACCCTACAAGTTCAGGCAATCAAACCATAAATGGACAAACTGGATCACATCAAACTGAAAAGCTTCTGAACAGCAAAGTAAGCAATCAACAAAGTGAAAAGACAACCCACAAAATGGGAAAAAAGATTTGCAAACTATCCATCTGACGAGTGGTTAATAACCAGAATATATAAGGAGCTCAAACGACTCTATAGGAAAAAAACTTATGATCTGAATTGAAAATAGGCAAAAGATCTGAATAAACATGTCTCAAAAGAAGACATAAAGATGGAAAACAGGTATATGAAATGGTGCTCAACATCATTGATCATCAGAGAAATGCAAATCAAAACAATGAGATATCATCTCATCCCAATTAAAATGGCTTATATCCAAAAGACAGGCAATAACAAATACTGGCAAGGATATAGGGAAAAGGAAACCCTCGCACACTCTGGGCGGGAATGTAAATTAGTACAACCACTATGGAGAATAGTCTGGAGGTTCCTCGATAAACTGAAAATAGAGCTACCATAGTATCCAACAATTCCACTCCTAGGTATATGCCCAAAAGAATGGAATTCAGTATATTGAAGAGATATCTGCCTTTCCATGTAGATTACAGCACTATTCACAATAGCCAAGATTTGGAATCAATCTAAGTGTCCATCAACAGATGAATAAAGAAAATGTGATACATATACACATAGAGTACTATTCAGGTATAAAATAATGAGTTCTTGTGATTTGCAACAACATGAATGGAACCGGAGGTCACTGGGTTAAGTGAAATAAGCCAGGCACAGAAAGACAAACTTCACATGTCCTCATTTATTTGTGGGCACTAAAAATTAAAATAAGTAGAAGGATGGTTGCCAGAGGCTGGGAAAGTTAGTGGGGAGATGAGAAGAAAGTGCAGATGGTTAATGGGTTCAAAAATACAGTTAGCATAAAACCTAGTATTTGATAGCACAACAGGGTGACTATAGTACATTTTTAACTGTACATTTTTAAATAACTCAAGGAGTATAATTAAATTGTTTTTAACACAAAGGATAAATGCTTGAGGTGATGAATACCCCATTTACCCTGATCTGATTAATACACATTACATGCCTATATCAAAACATCTCTTGTAACTCATAAATATGTATCTACTATGTACCCACAAAAATTAAAAATAAAATCTGGCTAGCACAACTAAAAACAATGGGGGAACAGAATATAATATGTAAAAAGTCTGATTTTTCTTATCCACTGGATTAGGAAAAGAACAGTAAACAAGATTTATGAGCTTAGACTCATTGTAGGCCTCTCCTTAAATAAATGTCGCTGAGGATCCATAATGTGTACTTCAGAAAAGAAAATATTTTTCTTTTAAGAAATGACATGCACCCTGAGTTTTCCAAGAAAAACATCCACCTCTTTCCATGTGAAATGTTTGTCACTCCCTTTCACTGAAGATATTATTGGGCTTCTACAGGAGAGGTAGAATTTATCATTCAGCACAAGATATACACTTTGGGTTTCCAAGAAAGTATTTGGATTGTAACAAGCTCTGATTTTTTAAAACAAGCCTATGTATCAATATACAAATAAGGGTTTTCTTAGACATTCTTGGATGTCTAACTGCCTAAAGAAGTGGTTCTTAAGGGTAACACATACACATTTAAGAGTAATATACTATTTGTATACCCCATCTGGAGCCTGAGAGATGACACAAAGGTCGCAGCTGACTAAGACCTTTATCCATCCAGCAGTTATCTACTGTGGTGAAGCTTAGATCTCAGATAAACAAAGATTTAAGATGAATTTTTACTTCTCAATTTTCATCTAACTGCCTCTAGCTGACTGGCATACTCTACTTTGGAAAGTTTTCAGATTTAAACCATAGGTGGGTGTGGTGGATAAAGATGAGCGAGCTGACAGATTTGTGTGGGAAAGCACATGCTATCTGTCAGACTATCTTTATAAAATGGAAAAAGGCACTTTATAAATGAGAAAATCTGGCTCAAAAAGTATATGGATTAAACACATAAATCTCTTACTGGTTTTGTTTCTCTGGAGAACCTTGACTAATACAGATGTCTGTTAGATGTTAGGTTCTGAAATGTAGTACTTGCTTGTTTGAATATGAGTAAGATTCCAGAACTCCATTCTGATCTGTTATCTCATTAAAATGACCCTGAAGTACAGTAGTCCTTCTCCTTTTCATCACTGGCATTTATGAAGCATATACTGGGGGTAAAGTCCTATCCTAGCCTTTACAGGAAAGCAAAAGCATAATTCCTATGTTTGTAGAACTTCTACTCTATATTATTTCCCTCAAATATATGATCCCACTCTGTAAGGTTCCGTCATGGCTAAACCACTTAGTCCAAATTATTCACTAGGAATATAAAAAGTGGTTGGAGACCTCAAAGATATTTATCTCAATATTTTCCTTCTCTTCTTATATTACCTGATGACTTTCATCTTCTGCACACCTTTTTATTTTGTTTTGTTAGAATTGAAAAGTACTTTTATCTGGACATCAAAGCTATCACTTCACCGAGAACAGGTTATAGCTAAATCATAACATCTCTCTTTGAATATCCTTCAGTAGTGATCAGAGATCAAGAATAAAGTGCAATGAACTTTTATTCTTAAACGGCAAAACATTTTAAGGGTCAAGGATTTTTTCAATACTGATACTACACACACTGAAAATTTGGATGTGTTATGTTTTGTGCAGAAGGGAAAGGAGTAATACCCATCAATTATTAGAAAGTCCATTGTGCAACTCTTGACTGTTGTATCTTCCAACCTAATTATTTGTTTAATTGATGTTAGTTACATTTTTTTTTCATGTCATAAGTTTATTGACAAACATATCTAGTATGCCATGAGTTAGAGTTTGATCCATTTCCAGAGGCTGTATCTCTTAAAATGCTCTTCATATCTGTTAAATGGACGAACTGAAACATCCTTATGATTTAAGCAGTTGGTGTCTTACTATAAGGAAGGGTGCAGCAAATGCAGATCCAAAGTACAAACACATCTTAACTAGTAACGCCCACTTGTTTTCCACTGGAAATGGCAAATTCTTTCCAGGGGCCTCCTCATAGTGGCTCCTACGACCACAGAGGTTGTGAACCTACGGATGCCGTGGCCCAACATAGCGCTGCTGGAAGCTCTGCGAAAGGCGCAGAGACCGAGGACGGATGAAATGGCCGCACCTCTGATGTTAGTTACATTTTTAAGGTGCTTAAATGATTCAAGTATATATTTGTTAACTTCCAAGTGGATCATCTGTCTGGTTTGAGTTTTGGTGGAACAATTTTAAACATACTATCTATTATAATGAGGACAGAGCAACAATATGATCACCATCTAATGTCTGCTGTTAGCTAATTGACCTTAGCTGCCACCTGAATCTCCATGCCTTTTCTCCTGATGACTCTTCTACCTGGAATCTGCTAGCCCCAACCTTCCCCTGGCAGTCTCCTTGTTGCTGAGACGTCAGCTCAAATGTTGCCAATTTAGCAAGACTTTCTCTGACCAATCTAAGTATTCTCCATCCCCACACAAAGACACTCTATGAAATAAGTGTCTTATTTTACTCCTAACACTCTTTACTACCTGATTCTTTTTCATTTTATTTATTTGTTGTATTCTTTTTAAGGAAATGATAACCTTATGAGTACAGATATTGTGCCTTATTGACTGGTGTATCCCAAGTGTTTGAAATGGCATTTGGAACACAGTAAATGCACAATCAGGGAATAAATGAATGAAATCATATACATAAACTATATGTTTTGAAATACAACTTATCAGGTCTGAAAAAGCCAATTCAATTCACTCGTTTTTCATTGACTTAATTTGTACATATCAAATGTTTAATTATCCGAGAAAATCTTCTTCAACTTCTCTCCAAATTACTCCAAAACTGCAAGCATCGTATGCAGTTATTCTACAAAAAATCCTTATAAAAATCTAACACAAAGCTATGAAGAAAGATAACATCATATTAAACTTTCTTTTGTGCCTTTTTGTTTTTTTAACATAATTTCAGTAAAGAACAGAGCTGACCTATGCAATAAATTGGTTTTTTGTTTTGCTTTAAATTTCTACCACATGCTAGAGCTAGCGGGGGAGAAAAGGGAGTGAGAAGATACTCAGATGAAACTAACAGAATCTCTTACCACCAGGCCTGCACAGTTGAATGAGAGGGTCAACAGAGAAATCAGTTACTTCAATGTTTAATGACATCAGAGGTAGGCTGAAGACCCCAGCTGCTGACAATTTCTGTGTTCCTCCCACTTATTGATTAGTATCAATAATGATGAAGGTACAATAGTTCTATCTGAGAGCTACTTGTGTTTAACTTGGCTCATATTAAAGAAATGAAGGCAAGTCATAAATAAAAGCCACAGTGAAGTCAAAGAACATTCAGAAAACCATGCATGCATTTATTTTTAACTTTCATGTACCTAATGGTCTGTTTAAAGGAAAACTCTACCTCAATGAAAAACATAGGTCCACAAACATTCCCAAATATAATTTCCAAAATCAGTTTTTTAGACGTATAAACACCCTCTGCGTGCACACATATGCATCTTCTTATACTTAATGACAGACTTGATACTCCAGAACTTTGAAATTTTGATATTTGTGTGTCATTATTTTATCGCACTTTGACAAGCTGAAGCAGGTAAGTTCTGGGATTATGCTATACTACATCTGCAAGGTACATTTTCATATATAGAGGTGACTGTTTACACTTTTGGTTAATATACAGTATGTGAAGCATCTAAGGGCTTTTTTTCTCAATAAATGGCAAATCCTTTTAATAAATTCAATGTGCCCACCTCATTTAATTTTTGAAAATGCCTCTAGTGAAAAAAAATATGTAATATAAAAGCAAATCTATTTTCTCTACTTTAGAAATCAATGGAAACCACAAAGTTTAAAATAATCATGTTTCATTATGTGTGATTTTTCTTTAACGATTCCCTTGAGCTCTCCATGTTCCTGAAGGAAGTCAAAGCAGCAGGTTGAGCTACCTTTTTAGGAGTGATTTTTCATGAGAGAGCAATGCAAGTAAGAACATCATCCTTTTTGATGATTTCAGAAATATAGCAGGCAAATTCCTCATCTAGCCTTCAATAAATATTAATGCCATTTGGATGGTGAATAAAATATTCTTGAAGGGTCTGTGACCAGATAAACCAGTATTAGATCTAAAAAGTGGTTTTACCCATTGATATCTAGCCATCAAATGAAAAGAAAAAAGACTTTTACTCATTCATCTGTTCATTCCACCAGTATTTTGGGGGTATCTATTGAATCACAAGCAGAAAGTGCTCTTCAGTGGGATACTCAGGGTTGACATTCTACAACTAAGGCACAGGGACACCGACACAGGGCAGACCTGCAACAGTGCCAGGGCAGATTCTGGGGGCTATTGAGTCCTTCTGCTGCTGGAGCATGAGGAAATCTGGGGAGCCCTGGGTAGGTTCAGGGCAGTGGAGGTGGTGGTGCAGTCTTCGGCAACTTGGAAGAGCATCTATTTGCCAAGGAGTGAGGAAGTACTTCAACATTCTAACAACCCACTGAGTCATTAAGGAGCACAGAGGAGGTGTACTGACCCCAGACTGCGGGCTTGTGAATGTAGGGGTCAGTGTCCAGGTAAAAGAACCAGGGAAGGAAGCTCCTAAAACATCAAATGAGAGTGAGTGGTCAGCAGATGACTCCAACCGCTACTTATCCTTCAACTTTTTACCTTTACAGTCAAAAGTGACCTCCAAAAACCTCAAATTGAAAATAACCCAGACTGGGCCTACAAGCAGATGTATATGATTTAACTGCAAAGATTGAGGCATAATGTCTGAGGGGGACTGGAGCTATAAAGTGCTGGTGCAATCTGAATGGGAGGCAGGGAGGAGAGAAAGACAAGGCTGGAGAGCTGGGCAGTGACCGGATGGTAGGTGCTCTTCTGCACCTTGTTACAGAGGGCTTGGGCTCCAACAAGTTATACTAGAAAGCCATGGGAGTGCTTAAAACAGAAAAATGACATGCCTAGATAAGTATTTTCGACAGTTCACTCTGGCTTCTATGCAGGGGTTGGCTTGAGGAGCAAAATGGTGAAGGTTGGAAGGCTAAACAGGAGGAAGTGTAATCAGTAGTGAATACCCTGCACTTCTCTACAGCGCCATGGCAAGGTCCATGACCATGATCAAAGCTAGTTATGGTGGCCCAAACCACAAGAAGAGATGAGAACTTTGGAAAATAATCTAGCAGTTCTTCAAAGTATCTGTCAATGACTAGATGTAGAATTACCATATGGCCCAGCAATTTTACTCTAAAGTATATGCGCAAGAGAAATAAAAAAATATGTACACACAAAACTGTACATGAACATTCACTTTAGCATTATGTGTAACAGTCAAAAAGTGGATCAACTCAAATGTCCATCAACTGATGAATGGGTAAGCAAAACGTGGTACACATGTACATGGGAATATTTAGTCATAAAAGAAATGAAGTACTGATACATGCTACAACATAAATGAACCTTAAAAATATGGTGCTAAGTGAAACAAGCCAGTCACAAAGGGCCACGTATTGTATGATTTCATTTGTATGAAATATTCAGAATAGGCAAATCTATGGAGACAGAAAGTGGATTAGTGGTTGCTTATGACTGAGGGAGGGGAGGAAGGATGGAGAGATTGGGGTTGATAACTAAGGGGCACAGGATTTCTTCTCGGGTGAATGAAAACATTCTAATGTGGACTGTGTGATCGATGCTCAACTCTGTGAATATACCAAAAGGCAATGAATTATATCCTTCCAACGAATGAATTGAACAGTATGTGAATTATATCTCGACAAAGCTGTTTACAAAAACGTGTGTATGAGAGCCCTTTCAACAATAACAAAACAACAACAATGTAAAGTGGCCCTACAGTGGCAACCTGGGGAATACCAACATTTAAGCAGCAAGAGGAATAAGAAATGCCCCAAAAGAGACAAAGGAGAAAAATAACTGGAAAAGTTTGGGAATGAAGAGAGCTAAGGGAGCAAAAGATGCCTAAATATACAATGTCTCAGGTTTTATTGGGAAAATGAAATTATATCCATACTTATGAAATAGTAAGGGAACCAAAGTATCCAGTTTCTTCTAAAGATCAAAGAAAGACTCTTTACTAAACTTCATGCAAGGTTAAAGTAAATACTAGCTCAAGAACATCTCACGGGAGAGGGATAGCAGTGGGGGCAAAAATCAAGTTATTGGATTTTTATTTTCCAGTGCTTCTTTATCTGAAGCAAGTTTTATCAATTTTATCAAGCGCACGGGATAAATGTAACTCAAAAAACGATCTGACTAAAGTGTGTTCTCCTAGATGGTTCATCACACTTGGTCTTCATTTAGCCTCTGTCAAGAGTAGTTACGTAACCTGTGAAATAAAGGGCACGTAGCAGAGCAGGGCTCCGCAGTATTTTTGTGAGTGTGTTGGTTAATTTTCTGTGTCAACTTGACAGGGCTAAGGGAGGGCCAAACAGATGGTAAAACATTACTCCTGAGTATGTCTGTGAGTATATTTCTAGAAGAGATTAGCATTTAAATCAGTAAACTGAGTACAGAAGATCAATGTAGACAGATTTATTCAATCCTTGAGGGCTCAGAGACAACAAAAAGGCAGAGGATGGGCACATTTTCTTTCTTTCCTTTTCTTTTCTTTCTTTCTTTTTTTTTTTTTTTTTTTTTGAGACAGTCTGGCTCCGTCACCCAGGCTGGAGTACAGTGGCATGATCTAGGCTCACTGCAACCTCCAACTCCTGGGTTCAAGCAATTCTGTCTGCCTCAGCTTCCTGAGTAGCTGGGATTACAGGCACCTGCCACCACACCTGGCTAATTTACATATTTTTAGTAGAGGCAGGGTTTCGCCATGTTGGCCAGGCTGGTCTCAAACTCCTGACCTCAGGTGATCCACCTGCCTCAGCCTCCCAATGTACTGAGATTACAGGTGTGAGCCACCCGGCCCAGCCAGAGGATGGGGAGATTTTCTGTCTCTCTCCTTGAATTGGAACATCCATCTTCTCCTGTCCTTGGATGTCAGTACTTCTGCTTTTCAGACCTTTGAACTCCAGATTTACACCTGTACCACACCCGTGCCCCCCAGCTTCTTGGACATTAGAACTAGGACTGAATTATACCACTGACTGTCCTGGCTCTCTGGCCTGCAGACAACAGATCACAGGACTTCTCAGCTTCCATAATGAGGAACCAATTCCCATAATAAACTCCTCTTATATATCTATGTAAATCCTATTGATTCTGTTGAAGAAGCCTGATTAATACAGTAAGAAAAATGTGTCTCTGATCTCCCACCTCCTGGAATCTTTGGGGTAAATGAGGTGGGATGGGGTTCTGATGGGTAAGTTCATAAGCAAAGCACTAGTGCTTCATTTCCACTGAGAAGAGGCACAAAATGGGGAGTGAGAGAGACAGGTAGCAGCAACAACTGGCTTGTATGTATGCTGGGGTAAAGTTTTAAATTATTTTGGTAGCTAACAACCAGTAAGACATGGATCCCAGACCCAGCTTATTTTTCAGTGTATTGGTTTGCTAAGGCTGCTGTAACAAAATGTCACAGCATGGGTGGCTTAAACAGAGATGCATTTTCTCACAATCCTGGAAGCTAGAAGTCCAAGATCAAAGTGTTGGCAGGGTTGGTTTCTTCTGAGGCCTCTCTCCTTGGCTTGTTGATGGCTGTCTTCTCCCTGTGTCCCTCTGTGTGTCTGTGGCCAAATTTCTTCCTCTTAGAAGGATCCCAGTCATATGGGATTATCACCCACCCTAATGATTTCATTTCAGTTTAATTACCCTTTTAAAGGTCTTATTTTCAAATACAGTCACATTCTGAAGTGTTGGGGGTTAGGACTTCAACATATGAATTTTTAGGAATGGGGACACAATTGGCTAAGTGCAAGGAATTAGAATTTCAGGGTAAGAATTATTCAATCAATAAATTATTTTACTGTCTTTACGTTTGTTTGAGGAAAACTCCAGGACATGTTTTGGTTTTGTTTTGTTTTAACAAAGTTAATCTAACCCATGCTTAAAAATTAGGTGGTTCACAATATTCAATCCATTCTGAGAACTGCTGGGGGCCAATGTTGCTGTCAATCATTTCCCTTTGCCCCACTGAGATACTCTCAGGCTCTTTGATGGTAACAGAGGAACAAATAGAGTGCTTTTCCAGATCTCAATGTTGTCAGAGTTGCCTTTGACAACAAGGAAAGAAACCTTGCCTTTCTTGCACTACTTGTGCATAACTCTCAACTCTGAGGCACTGCAAGCAGGAGCAAGAGAGAAACATCAAGGCTGAGCATGGGAGAAACACAATTGTTAATAAAGCCAGGCTGAGCCCCTGAAAATGCAAACCAAGGAGACTGGGCTTGATTTTAATAGACCTGATTCTGTTCATGTGGCTGGATTTTGTTGCTGAGGACTTTTCCTTTCCTCACTGGATCAAAAGATTGTGAGAGTTAAAAATATAACTCAAGAGTTAAAACTATTTAGTTTACAAGGCTGTGATCATGGAATGAAAAAGAGGGGCCAGGTTTTGGTTTTATGATGTTAGGTGCATTTATGATGTTAGGTGTACCAAGTCTGGTACATTCCTTAACATCTTTACTCTGATCTATTTTTTTTTCTTTTTTGTCATTGTAGTTATACTTCTTTTTTTTTT
>NW_012103732.1:2026844-2104987 GCF_000951045.1 Mandrillus leucophaeus | reverse complement strand
TTTTTTTGAGACGGAGTCTTGCTCTGTTGCCCAGGCTGGAGTGCAGTGACCCAATCTCGGCTCACTGCAAGCTCTGCCTCTGGGGTTCACGCCATTCTCCTGCCTCAGCCTCCCAAGTAGCTAGGACTATAGGTGCCCACCACCGTGCATTGTTAATTTTTTGTATTTTTAGTAGAGACAGGGTTTCACCGTGGTCTTGATCTCCTGACCTCATGATCCACCTGCCTCAGCCTCCAACAGTGCTGGGATTAGAGGTGTGAGCCACCACCACCAACCCATTGTTGTTATACTTCTAACATAATTTATGATTTCTTTACTTATTTCATTTACTCTTTATCTCTCTACACGATACTAAAATGTAAATTCCTCTAGGACAGGGATCTCTGTTTCATTCCTTGATCTATCCCAAGCACCTAAAATAGAACTGGTCCCAGAGAAGTCATTAAATAAAGGCTGGTTGAATTAATGAATAAATATATCTCATTAAATGAAGCAAACTGATTTTTTAAAACATGCATTCCAAAATTCTAATTACTTAAGTGTGTTGTCCTTTGAAATTGTCACCTTGGGGACTCTATGCTTATTCCAATGATGCTATTACTCAAAAACACTTAGACTCTTTAAAGCCCCAGTTTATGAGCCACACAAGAAATTAGTCTTATTACCTTATATAGTTTACTCTTCACGATAACCATCATTTTTCAATGTGATTATCTATTTTCTTTATTGAAATTTGTCCTTTTAGTTCTTCTCTCAAGTCAAACCCATCCTGAAAGGATGAAAATTTATGATGATTCCGTAGAGAATTAACAACAGCAAAAATCTCTCATTACACAGTCACCGGAATTGACGGGAGGCCCGGTAACATGCTATAATATCTCTTGCTTCTCAAGAGGAATTTGGATAATCACATTTGACAGTGTTTTGTTTTGCCAGCACTTGCTGATTTAATTAATTTTTAAAATGAAGTGCCACTGGTATAGTTAGGACACTCAGCACAACAGGAGGCAAAGCCATGAAAAATCAGCAAAGTGACACTTCTTTGTATTTCATAGGGTTATCTTTTACAAACAACTATTTTTTTTCCAATACAGAAATATTAAGTGCTAAATGGAGAAAACCTGGAAAATGCATAAAACAGAGAAGTATTCTGATAGAATTCCCATATGCAGAAATGAGTGTGTGGAAGGCCGGATGGCTGCAGCTTCATCTCAGGCACAGTCGCCTTCTTACAGATCCCTGAGTGGTTGGCTCTGCAGTCCTGCGACCTCAGCACTTTGGCAAATCGCTCTATCCTCTGCCAGGTGTGCTGTCCCCCCACTGTCCCTCCTTTTACCTGGTAGCACTATCTCACCAAGGAGATCCCAGCTTACACTGTTTCCTCAGGAGAGCCTTCTCTCACTATTGGGAGGAAGTCTCGTGAGTTTTGGCTTTGTAGTATGTATCACAGTGGGTGGTTATATATTGGGTGACTACTTGATTCATACGTGTCTCTTTACTAATCTATGTAAAATGAGGGCAGGGATCATGGATGTTTTGGTCACCATAGTCCCTCAAGTTCCTCATGCTGACCCCTCGCTCAATAAGTACATTCCTCCATTCTGCACTCATGTCTCAAGTGCTAATCACTTGTTAGAACCAGGTTAGGAGCTAGATTCTGACCAAGCTCTTTCATTAACCTGAAGAACTCATCAAAAATCATCATACCTAGGTACCTGGTCCCTTTAAGAAAGCCCTGAGGTGATTTAAGATTTGATCTTAAAGTATGTTCATTCTTAAGCTTTTTATGGAAGACAATATAAAAATGTCCATTAGAAAAATACTGATATAATTTTTGTAAAACCATATAGTAGCTCTTCTTTATCTATATGGGATATGTTTCAAGACCCCCACTGGATGCCTGAAACCATGGATAGCACTGAATGCTACATATATTATGTTCTTTCCGATACAAAGGTATCTATCATAAACTTTAATTTATAAATTAAGAAATCAACAATAACTAATAATAAAATGGAGCTATAACAATAAACTGTAATAAGGCCGGGAACAGTGGCTCATGCCTGTAATCCCAGCACTATGGGAGGCAGAGATGGGCGGATCATGAGGTCAGGAGTTCGAGACCAGCCTGGCCAACATGGTGAAACCCCGTCTCTACTAAAAATACAAAAAATTAGCTGGGTGTGGTGGCAGGTGCCTATAGTCCCAGCTACTCGGGAGGCTGAGGCAGGAGAATCGCTTGAACCCAGGAGGCAGAGGTTGCAATGAGACGAGATCGCGCCATTGCACTCCAGCCTGGGTAACAGAGCGAGACTCCATCTCAAAAAATAAATAAATAAAAATAAATAAAACAATATACTGTAATAAATATTATGTGAATGTAGTCTCTCCTAAAATATCTTACTGTACTGTACTCACATATTTTTGAACTCTGGTTAAGCATGGGTGACTGAAACTGGAAAGTGAAGCTACAGAGAAGCAGGGACCACTGTCATAAAAAACCTATTGTCTGGAATTAAGGTTCATGTAGTAAGTTTCTTCTATGGAAAGAAAAAAGGTTTGTTCTTCAGAAGAACTTTTCTGCTTCCTACTTGAATAAGAACTGTAAAAACCCCAAATTTTCCCTTTTTCTTGGCTATCAAGAAGGTTGGACCAAAGTTGACCTCCTTATCCTAATAATTAGTGTATCCTTGGCATGTACTTTTCATCTGTGTGTCTGATCTTCTGAACTGATTCTTGTTCTACGTTTAATTACCTTGGATCTTCATGTTTTAACAGCATAGGATGCTTCAAATCTACTCTATAAATAGGTGAGACTGGAAACAATGAGTAAATATTTATCAGATCATTATTTTTCCAGTGTTGTGTTTTAATCAGTGTAGTAAGTTTATGCTTTTTTGTTTGTTTGTTTGTTTGTTTTTGTTTGTTTGTTTGTTTGAGATGGAGTCTTGCTCCATCGCCCAGGCTGAGGCTGGAGTGCAGTGGTGCAATCTCGGTTCACTGCAAGCTCTGCCTCCCAGGTTCATGCCATTCTCCTGCCTCAGCCTCCCAAGTAGACTACAGGCACCTGTCACTACGCCCAGCTAATTTTTTGTATTTTAGTAGAGACCGGGTTTCATTGTGTTAGCCAGGATGGCCTTGATCTCCTGACCTCGTGATCCACCTGCCGTGGCCTCCCAAAGTGCTGGGATTACAGCCGTGAGCCACCATGCCCAGCCAGTTTATGCTTTTTGAAACTCTATTTTTCATAATATATTGAGTTATTAAATATGATTCCACTAAAAGAATTTGAATATTTTATCTGGCCCAAATTCTGATATATATATACAGATGTTCACACATTATAGGCAAGATTACATATAAAAGAATGGCATACAATGTATCAGTACTGCTGTGGAACAAACCATTCCAGCTTAGCGGTTTAAAACAACAATCACCATATTAACTCAAGAATTCAGTGGGTTGGCAATTTGGGGTGGATTCAGCCAGTCAGTTCTTCTGCTGATTCACTCACTCATGCAGCTGCAGTTCTTCGGCTTTTCAGGTGGGGCAGGACGGCCTAGGAAGGCCTCACTCCTTTCTGTTGGTGCTGGTTATCATCTTGGCAACAGGTCTCCAGCAGGCTAGCCAGGGCTTCTTTGCACAAAAGCTGGGTGCCAAAAGCAGCAAGAGAAACAGAGCTCCTGTGCTAAAGTGCCCTTGAAGGCTCTGCTTGCAACACTTTGCTAATATCCTATTGGTCAAAGGAAATCACATGGCCAAGCTCAGAGTCAGAGTGGGTCAATGATACAGGTAGGTTTGATTAATTGGAAGCTATTACCGTAATAATTTACTACAGAGGATAATAAATTAATTAAAATAATCTTTCTTTTCAGTTTTCAAAATACAATTGAAGGTACTGCTTTTGACCAAATAATAGTCTCTGGAAAGCAACTGTGGTTTATTACAACCTCTAAGTTCCATTGCTCGTCAAGGATCTCGATTCACTGTTGCCTGATGGCCAAAAAAAAAAGAAAATTCCTTTCTCCAGATCAGAAAAAAAAAGGTCAGATTCAGATACTGAGGTATGTGAAAATCAGTATTTCACTAGATCAGGCATGGTTCCAATACCAGTATAAAGAAACAAATCTGAAAGAAAAGAAATTATGTTTGCAAAACAAATATGGAGACGGTTTCTATAACTCTGGAAAAACATAGTAGATAATAAGAATACATATTCTCAACTTTTCAGTCAGGGACCATAAATATCAACAAATCACAAAGAAAGAATGAAAAATACACACTATGGTGGTGAACTGAGAATGTTAATAACTATGACTTATTGTTTATAACCTGAATCCAAAAAGTTCTATAAAATAAACAAGTTTTCAAGTTGAATGAAATATCATTAGCTTTAGTGTGATGGTTAATACCAAGTGTCAACTTGATTGGATTGAAGGATGCAAAGTATTGTTCCCAGATGTTTCTGTGAGGGTATTGCCAAAGGAGATTAACATTTGAGTCAGTGGGCTGGGGAAGGGAGACCCACCCTGTATCTGGTGGGCACAATCTAATCAGCTGCCAGCGAATATAAAGCAGGCACAAAAACGTGAAAAAGCAAGACTGGCCTAGCCTCCCAGCCTACATCTTTCTCCCGTGCTGGATGCTTCCTGCCCTCAAACATCAGACTCCAAGTTCTTCAGTTTTGAGACTCAGACTGGCTCGCCATGCTCCTCAAGCTTGCAGACAACCTATTGTGGGACACTGTGTTTGTGTAAGTTAACACTTAATAAGCTCTCCTTTATATATACGCATCTATCCTATTAGTTCTGTCGCTCTAGGGAACCCTGACTAATACAGCAAGCATTTTGGTTCAATAAAATGAAAACAACTATAGTAAAAACCAATTTATTGTTCCAAATCACTTCATTAAACATTACGCATTTAAGAGAATCACAAGCAAATGTATTGAGAGCTAACTGGCATCCACTTGGAAGCTTACAATTAGAGTGAATTTCAATATAATTGAAGTAAGTTTTAAAATCTGTCCCTAAACTACTTTATTATCCTCATCTCCTGCATAGCATCAGTCTTCTACCTTCCAAGAACATTTAAGCACTTGCTTCCTCCTCATGTACATGTCTTGGTAATCATTATTTCTAAGCTTTGGTATCCCTTCTCCCTCTCCTCAACCTTATCCACTGGTTTTATTTCTGAAGACCCAATGAAATATCACTCCTCTGGGAATCCTTCCCTAACATCCACAAGAAGAAATAACTTGCTCCTGTGTACTCGCCCACAACATTTTACTTCCTTTGTCTTCCCAGACAATTCTTGTTATCCTCTGGGCTGATCTCTTAAGTAAGTGGCTCTATCCATTCAGGAAGGGTTCAGGTTTGGTACCTCTGATTTATGATGAGATGTTAAGTTAAGCTATCTGCTCAACTTCGTAAAAGACGAATTGGGACGAAGAGGGAGACGAGAAGGAAGATGAAAAATGGGAATCTGGAGACAGAGATGAAGTGGCAAGGAAAAAAGTTGAGGACAGGGAAAAATCAAGGGAGAGGGAAGTGGGGAAGGGAGGAAATCTTTGAGGAAGGAAGTCAAGAAGAGAAAAGAGTGAGAGAAGACGCTCTAGCTCACAATAGAGTTTACAATGTGTCCGACTCTACGTTATCTTTTTAAATCTTTACAATAATTTTATATGTAAATACTATTAGTATCCCTATTTTACAGATGAAGAAACTGAGACAAGGAGATTTGTGTACCTGGTCCAGAATCTCACAATTAGGAAGAGGCACAGCAAGAGCACTAACAGAGGTCTAGATGCCTTCAAGGCAGAGCAATAGTCACTACATCTTCCTGCCTCACATTGATCTGCCTTTCAGTCAACAAAGAGTAACTTCAGACTCCTGCTTGGAACTATTTCCTGATCAATTTCATCAAGACCACAATGGAGAAAAAATATACTTTGTAAAGGTTATTTGTGAAGTATATCCCACCCACTCATCTAGGCAGCCCAGGTTTAAAACCTCAACAATGAAAAGAATTACTAAGGTAAGTATTTGACTTACTCATTTTCAGCTTACAGCAGAAATTCTTTCCTGAATTCCTTCAGTGTGATGCCCCCTGCTTACCCTCAGAGATGTTATAAGCAACAGCCTTATGAAATCTTGTGCTGTATTTGTTGCTGGCTTGTAGCTTAGGACCTACAACCTGACTAGAAGAGGCAGGAAGCTTGCTCCGGGAGGAGTATAACCTAGTGGTGAAGACGATAGACGCCCCAATTGTTCAAGTACTGCTTCCAGTTGTTACTATGTATTACGTAAAGTTTATTGGGTTCTCCAAGCCTCAGCATTGTCATCAATAACATGATAGTCCCTGGCTCACAGAGTTGCTGTTAAGATTAATGAGAGAATACTTGTAAAACACTTTGTACCATGCCTAGCACATAGTAAGTGCTCAATACATATGATCATCGAACAGTATCCCCCAAAACTAAAGCTGCATGCAATATCTTTCAGGTCTAGATTCTAGCAAAGACTTTGCCTCTCTTAAAGAGCTGACATCTTCTTATTTGCACGGACATTCAACTTCTCTTTTAGCTTTGGCCACTGCTAAGATCAAAGACAAAATTTCACCTCAACTTTGGCACATTTGCGCATTGCTTGTGGATCTCTAGTCTAACATTGCTTTCCATTTCATCTATATTTTCCCTATTCTGATTCTCTATTTGTATTAGGATATACATTATTGTAAGCGACTTCAAATATTTGTGGAATAAAGCAAACATCATACATGAATTAATAATTTTGTTTTTTTATGTCTGCGCAATCACCAGAAAAGGCTGTTCCCCGAATGTGGGGAACATATTGATTCCCCCCAAAACCAAACTTGATGATTTGCAAGCAACATGTTCTTAGAAAACATTTACTGAATACATGAATATTGAATTACAGGAAATATGATACTTAATGAAAGTTCTACAGAAAACACTGAAATTCCAGTTCTAGATAACAATCATGCAAGTGTGTTTCCAGATTACTTCAAATTTATTTTTCAATGGGAAGTGTTTTTTCTCCCCCTTTTGTTTTTCTGGTCATCTTTTACAGTAATTTCAAGTCATGCTCTTTTCTCATTCTCCCAGGAGAAGGACTGCGCTGTGTCTGCCAGTGAACTCACCGTGATTGTGTACCAAGAAGCATTCAGAGACTTTCCTGTTAGATGCAACCCCCCACATTAAAATAATGTGTTTTGGAGCTCGACGGGAATGTGTGAACATTGAGCCTAGCTGTGCCACTTTTTAGATGAGAAAATGAGGCCCAGAGAGCTTATGAAGATGGCAGCAGTGGAGCTGAATAAGAACACAGCCTTGTCAATCTCCATCCAGGTTTTTCTCGCTATCTTCTCCTGTAACTTTCTAGAAGAGCAAGTGTCATAGTGATAGAAACTAAATTAGTCGCATACACAAAGAATCATCTGTTCTTTCCGTTTCAGTTTCCTTTCTAAAATGCCTTATTATACAAACAGCAAACTATTTAAAGACAGGTTTCCTGGAACTAGTGTTATTGGTCTGAAAGGGCCTCTGAAGAGTCCAGGAATAAGTCTGCTAACCAAAGGAATGACCCCCTCACAGAGACCACCACTGACTGCCATGTGAGCCGCTGTCCCTCCAGCTGCCCTCACTCCACCGGCTGCTCCCTCTCACATCCCTCTTTGGATTCCTTATTACTATGTATTATTATCTTTTTTATCTTTTCTTTGTGCATTTAGGGTGTTGTCACTGCCTCTAGTGTGCAAAGTACACCCTGCCCGTTAGCTGGATAGGCAATTTTTAACTAGTTGTAATGTATGTGGACAATTCCATTATCAGTTATTTTCAATTAATTCTTTTTCTGATGTGTTGAATTTGTCACAGTCTTCATTTAGGTCTGTTTCTCTATCTGTATATTATACATGCATACACACACACATTATTTATAAGGTTGACAGTGTGATCTTAAAATTAGAGTTTATATGTTCAAAATATTTAAATATTTAGAACTTGTATAAAACATTTAGGGTTTTTTTCTTTCAAATAGTCGTATTAGTTTAACATCAGCTAAGAAACATAATTATGATTTAATACATCCATCAAAAAAGTTAGATCTTCATGTTAAAGCCCAAAATAAAAATTCCAAGCGTAGAACATTAATGGATGCATGCTAATTGCCAGAAACATTTGCTGCTCAAAACAAAGAAAATAGAACTAAATTACATTATTCTTAATGCCTTTGTAATCTAGAAGGCTTTGTGAGAATATACCCAACCTGAGGAAACAGGGTTAGAGATTTACAGATATTTGCATGCTTTTCTTTCTGGCAAATGCAAATTTCTTAAGGAAATAAAAAGATCTAAAAATTGCACCATGTCAAATGAAAATGAGTGCAGGTGAGAGAAAGATTTGCCTGTTGCAATATCTTTGCTCTCACTTAGGGAACAAGAGAGCTTCTTTTTTTACATTTTCCCCTTTTATTCCAAAGCTATTTTAGCCAAAGGAATTTTAAAAAGGAGTCTCAAAACCAACCTTATTTTAAAAAGTTAATTTTAAAAGATAGTTTGAACCTGAAACTAGAAAAGATAAAATTCTTGCTACTCACAAAAGGTTAATTTCTAGATCAAAGATTTCCATTTTTAGTTACGTATCCAAGAACACATCTAACTCTAAACAATTGCAGATCCACAGAAGCTGTTTCCTTATGAACAATGTTAAGTGGTATTGGCCCCGTTTGCCACTAAACTGAGAGCTCCTTGAAAGTGAAAAATTTCCTTAATTTTTGTCTTATTATCTAGCACAGAGCCTGATGCATGGGGCTTAATAAATCGTTAAATAATAAATGAGTAAGGGAATAGTAATCAACTTTAATATCTATAAGCTTTGCTTTAAAAAAAAAAGATCCAGAGAAGAAACAGAAAAAAATGGAAAATCATTAAATTTAAAAGTGTAGCTTAGGCGGGACGCGGTGGCTCACGCCTGTAATCCCAGCACTTTGGGAGGCCGAGACGGGTGGATCACGAGGTCAGGAAATTGAGACCATCCTGGCTAACACGGTGAAACCCCATCTCTACTAAAAATACAAAAAATTAGCCGGGCATGGTGGCCGGAGACTGTAGTCCCAGCTACTCGGGAGGCTGAGGCAGGAGAATGGCGTGAACCCGGGAGGCGGAGCTTGCAGTGGGCCGCAGCTTGTAGTGAGCCGAGATCACGCCACTGCACTCCAGCCTGGGCTACAGAGCTAGACTCTGTCTCAAAAAAAAAAAAAAAGAAGTGTAGCTTAAAGAGAACTTGATGGTCTCCCTGAGCTGCTCTTCCATGCTGGAATCCCCTTATCCAAAGCTAAATCCACTTTCATCTCAGCTTGACCTTCTATCTTCCAATGACACTCATGCTCCCAATGCAGACAAGATTTGCAATTGCAGAAAAGGTGTCTCATTTCTAGAGGATGGATAGGTTTTTGCCTCCAGGAGAGTAATCATTCACTCTCTCCTCAAAAAAAGTTATATTTGCAAAAATGTGTTTTTTGCCATCTGTTTCATTGATTCCGGTCCTGTTTTCCACAGTGCCAGCTATCATTCATGTCCTCATCTACAACCCGAAACTTTGCAGCAGGATATTGAAGGTGTTCAAGGCAATTAGTAACAGGGGAAAAAATGCACATAATTGGTACTTTTGTTACTTCTCTATAGTCCAGAAGAGACCTTAGGAGGACAGAAGGCATTTTCATCAAAGAGCAAATTATTCTAAGCAGAAACTTTTAAAACAGACTGGTATTTTGAAGATTTGAAATTTTAAAAGGGTAAAAGCATATCATTTTCAGTCTCTGAAAAATGGCTGTCACAAAAACTTTTGGGCTGTTTTTTTGCTTTAAGAACCATTTAATGGCCGGGTGCTGGGGTTACGCCTGTAATCTCAGCACTTTGGGAGGCAGAGGAGGGCGGATCTCGAGGTCAGGAGATCGAGACCATCCTGGCTAACATGGTGAAACCCTGTCTCTATTAAAAAACACAAAAAGACAAAATTAGCCAGGCATGGTGGCGGGCGCCTGTAGTCCCAGCTACTCGGGAGGCTGAGGCAGGAGAATGCCGTGAACCTGGGAGGGAGGTGGAGCTTGCAGTAAGCAGAGATCGTGCCACTGCACTCCAGCCTGGGCGACAGAGCGAGACTCCGTCTCAAAAAACAAACAAACAAACAAAAAACTATTTAATGAGAATGTACTGGAAAAGATTATGCATCCCTTCTATGATCACAGTTTCAGAATGAGGTGGTTTCTAATGGAGGAGGCATAACACAAATCCAAGAAACTTGGTGTATCTATCCTTAAGAATATCATCAGCTCACCTTCACGGTAGAGTTTACCTATGCCATCTCTCTTTCCTGAAAACCTTAAAGACGGGGTTGTACTGATTTGAAACTTTTTTCACTTCAGCTTACTCAGGCTTATTAACTAAGAGTAAGATACATAACTTTTGACATTCAAGTAAAATCTCACTAATTTGGATTGTATAAATTTGGAGTCTCTTATCAAAAGTTAACCTTTGCTTTAGTTACAGACATTTAAAAGAATTTGATGAAACAAATAAAATGTGTAAAATGATTGCCTCAGGCATATGCTGGTTACTCAAGACCACAGTTTGTTTTAAAAATACTTTAGTAATCCACTAAATACCTACCGTTACTATGCAGATTATATCTGGAATATCTGCCTCTCAGCATCTAGCCCTTATGAACACACCTGAGGAATTCTCTGACTCTGGCTCAATTTAGGTCACTGTTGTATGTGTGCAACAACATGAGAGTTTGGCCATTTTTTGAAAGCAAAGGACTAGATAGTTTCATTGTGTTTTACTTCTTGTTACCTGATAGCAAAGTGTCAACAGAATGCCTTCATGTCCCAGATCTGAAAATCACTGTTCTGCTCATCTTCATTGTCTTCTTGATTTCATTTCTCTTTCTCCTTCTCTCTCCCTCCCCCATCTTTCTCTCTCCCTCCCTCCCTTTCTTCCTTTCCTCTATCCTATTTTTCTTTCTTTTTTTGTGGTGTGCTAGTGCTGGTTTTCATATAAAAATATATAAAATATGTTTAGACCAGAATTTTTATTAATGTAGTTCAGACAACTGTGTTAGACAAATAGGCAATAAACTTCATGCTGATCATTTTCTTAGAAAAGTTATTGGTAAAGACTTTACTAAAAACTATCTGAATAAGTATAATAAGCCTTTACTTACTACCAGTTTCCACTTTCAACAATGACAACAGTCATCTACTATATGCTTAAAAATGTTTTTGGAGAAGAGTTACTACGAATGAAAGGAAATAAAACTTCATTCCTTTCAAATTACATTTAAAAATTATTTCTTCATCATTGACTCAGATAAACTTGACATAAGAATTTTCCCCATTAATTATTTTTTATTATAGAATTGTCCAATGTTTCTAATGCAGGTCTCACGAAGGCTGTATGTAAAGTTAACTTCAGTTATTAGGGATTTTAACAACACAGATTTTAGCTTGGCCATTGTCTGCAGAAAAAAACACGATGCAATTCTCCAAACTGCCAAGTCTCCAGATAAGAAGTGTGGTTTATAATGTGTCTCTATTGTTTTTACTAATTTGAGCTGTCTGCCAAGAAATAAAGCTAACAGGAAACAAGTTTTTACAATAGAACATGAGATTATAATTATAAAACATGAGATTTCCATACAAGGAACAACTCCCCAGCATGGTTGGAAATTTCTTTTCAGTTTAAGCCCTATGTCACATTTCTCTGCAGATATATGTGATCAAAGTCTTCAGTTCCCATAAAACCAAAAATCACAATTGTCTTTTCCATCATTATAGTCACTGTGGATAAAGAAAGGAAATACAATACAAGCAGGGACTTGAATAAAAAAAGTCAAGAAAAGCTAGCCTTTAAATTAAACCTCTGTTGTATAAATTTTCAAACACTTAATAAAAACTGGTTTCCAAGTCAAAATTCATCATCTATGGGTAAAGAATCAATGGTAATGAAAAGAACTCACTGGCCTCTGACCAACAATTGCCCTGGATCTTTTGCCTCCAACACAGGGTAGATAGCACAAAACCTTGATTATCCATTAATAAATACAATAATATTTTTAAAAGAAAAAGAGTAAGGGTATGGTAGGAGATAAACTATATAGCTAAAGTCTTGGAGCAACTCAAGCCGGTGAACAAACAGCTAGTGCTTTAAATATGATGGACATGCAAGATAATTATAAACTATAAACACCACTGTGCAAATAAAATATACTATTTTTTTGTAACAAGAAAATTAAAATTCTAAAAGGAAAGACAGAATGGCCAAAAAGTAACAAGAATATGGGTTACTAAGAAGCATCCCCTTTCACTACACTAAGGATAGTTACCATGTATCACAGGCATTCCTCCTTCCACAGTACACCAGCCCATCATGAAGCCCTGCTCATCCTTGGTAGCAGAATACAGAAGAATGGCATGCAGCTCAGTTTACCTTTATTGAATTATTCATGGGAAACAGGCTTCATTCTCACCACTAGGTTCATAGGTTTTAACAAAAATTTTTCCTATTCTTTAGGTCACAGATTAGCCCAATTTGCTACAAACAACACATCTTGCTGTAAAGTTGCAAAATATACTGTTTTACATTCATAAATAAAATTTTAGGAGCCAGAAATTTAACTCCTCAGCTGATGCAAGGAGTGTTTAAATAGTTTATTTTTTTGACTCAGAGAGTACATGTGCAGGTTTTTTACCTGGGTATATTGTGTGATTCTATGGTTTGGGGTACAGATGGTAGTGAGCATAGTACCCAATAGGTAGTTTTTCAGCCCATCTTACCCTCCCTCCCTTCCTCCTCTAGTAGTCCCCAGTTTCTACCGTTCCCATCTTTGTGTCAATTTGTATTCAATGTTTAGCTCCCACTTATATGTGAGTACATGTGGCATTTGGTTTTCTGTTCCTACATTAATTCACTTAGAATAATGGCCTCCAGCTGCATCCATGTTGCTGCAAAGGACATGATCTTGTTCTTTCTTTGTGGCTGCATATTATTCCATGGAGTGTATGTACATATTTTCTTTATCCAGTCCACTGTTGCTAGGCACCTAGGTTCATTCCATGTCTTTGTTTTTGTGACTAGCACAGTGATGAACATACAAGTGCATGTGTCTTTTTGGTAAAACAATTTATTTTTCTTTGGGTATATATTTAGTAATGGGATTGCTGGGTCAAATGGCAGTTCTGTTTGAAGTTCTTTGAGAAATCTCCAAACTGCATTCCACAGTGGCTGAACTAATTTGCATTCTTATGAACAGTGTCTAAGAGTTCCTTTTTCTCCGTAGCCTAACCAGCATCTATTATTTTTTGACTTTTTAATAAGTATCATTCTGACTGGTGTGAGTTGATATCTCACTGTGATTTTGACTTGTATTTCTCTAATGATAGTAATGTTAAGCACTTTTTCATATATTTGTTGGCCACTCATATGTCTTCTTTTGAAAAGTATCTGTTCACGTCCTTTGCCCATTTTTTAATTGAATTATTCGTTTTTTGTTTGTGGATTTAAGTTCCTTGTAGACTCTGGATATCAGATCTTTGTCAGATGCATAGTTTATGAATATTTTATTCCATTCCATAGGCTGTCTGCTTACTCTGTTGATAATTTCTTTGGGTGGGCAAATGCTCTTTAGTTTGTTTAGTTTCCGTTTGTCAATTTTTGTTTTTGTTGCAGTTGCTTTTGGAGACTTAGTCATCAATTATTTTCCAAAGCCAGTGTTGAGAAGAGTATTTCTGGCTTTGTTTTTTTACAGTGTGAGGTCTTACATTTAAATGTTTAATCCATCTTGAGTTAGTTACTGTATATGTTGGAATGTAGAGGTTTTATGAATCTAGTTTCATCCTTCTGCATGGGGCTAATCAGTTATCCCAACACCGTTTATTAAATAGGGCATCATTTCACCATTGCTTATTTTTGTCAACTTTATCAATGATCAGATGGTTGTAGATCTGCGACTTTATTTCTGAGTTCTCTACTCTGTTCCATTGGTCTGTGTATCTGTTTTTATAATAGTCCCATGCTGTTTTGGTTACTATAGCCTTGTGGTATAGTGGGAAGTTAGGTAATATAATGCCTCTGACATTGTTCTTTTTACTTAGGGTTATTTTGGATATTTTGGTTCCATATGAATTTTAGAATAGTTATTTTCCTACTTCTGTGGAAAGAAATGACATTGATATTTTGATAGAGACAGCATTGAATCTGTAAATTGCTTTGGGAAGTATGGCCATTTTAATGATATTGCATCTTCTAATCCATGAGCATGGAATACTTTTCCATTTATTTGTGCCCTCTATGATTTCTTTCAGCAGTTTTGTGGTTCTCCTTATAGAGATCTATCACCTCCTTGTTTAGATGTATTCTTAGGTACTTCAATTTTTTGCAGCTATTTTAAATGGGATTATGTTCTTGATTTGGCTCAGATAGGATGTTATTGGTGTATAGAAATGCTACTGATTTTTGTACTTGATTTTGTACACTGAAAGTTCACTGAAGTCATTTATCAGCTCCAAGAACCGTTTGGTACAGTCTTTGCGGGTTTTCTAGGTATAGAATTATATATTCAGCAAAGGGAGATACTTTGACTTCTTTTCCTATTTGGATGTCTATTTATTTATTTCTCTTGCCTGATTGCACTGGCCAGGACTTCCAATACTATGTTGAATAGGAGTGGTGAAAGTGGGCATCCTTATCTTGTTCCAGTTCCCAAGAGGAATGATTCCAACTTTTGCCTATTCAATATGATGTTGACTGTGGGTTTGTCATGAATGGCTCTTATTATTTTGAGGAATGTTCCTTCAATGCATAGCCTGTTGAGGGTTTTGAGCATGAGGGGATATTAGACTTTATCAAACACTTTTTCCACGTCTATTAAGATAATCATATGCATTTTGTTTTTGATTCTGTTTATGTGGTGAATAACATTTATTGATTTGCATATGTTGAACCAATCTTGCATCCTGGGAACAAAGTATACTTGATCATGAGTAATTAACTTTTGATGTGCTGCTGAATTCAGTTTGCTGGTATTTTGTTGGGAATTTTTGTGTCTATGTTCATCAGGGATATTTTCCTGAAGTTTTCTTTTTTCATGCGTCTCTGCCAGATTTTGATATCAGGATGATACTAGCTTCATAAAATCAGTTAGGGAGGAGCCTCTCCTGTTTCATTTTCTGGAATGGTTTCAGTAAGAGTGGTTCCAGTTCTTCTTTGTATGTCTGTTAGAACTCTGCTGTTAATCCATCTGGTCCATGGCTTTTTATTATTATTATTACTGATTCAATTCCAGAGGTTGTTATTGATCTGTTCAGATTTTCATCTTCTTCCTGTTTGAATCTTGGGAGGTTATGTGTTTCCAAGAATGTATCCATTTCCTCAAGATTTTCAAAATTTGTGTGCACAGAGGTGTTAATAATAGTCTCTGTGGATCTTTTGTATTTCTGTAGGATCAGTTGTAATGCCACCTTTGTCATTTCTGATTGTGCTTATTTGGATCTTTTCTTCCTTTGTTAATCTAGCTAGTGTTCTATCAATCTTGTTTATTCTTTCCAAGAACTAGCTCTTGCTTTCACTGACATTTTGTGATAACTTTTGCATCTCAATTTTATTCAGATATTTTCAGATTTTAGTTGTTTCTTTTCTTTTGCTAAGTTTTGAGTTGGTTTGTTCTTTTCTCCTCTACTTCCTCTAAGTACTATGGTGGGTAATTAATTTGAGATCTTTCTAACTTCTTGATGAAAGTATTTAGCACTATAAACTTTCTTCTCAATACGCTTTAGCTGCATCCCCAAAATTTTGGTAAGTTATATCTCTATTTTCATTAATTTTAAAGATTTTTTTATTTTTGCCTTAATTTTGTTGTTCACCCAAGAGTTACTCCAGAGCCGATTTAACTTCCATGTTTTTGTGTAGTTTTGAGAGATGTTCTTGGTATTGATTTCTATTTTTATTGCACTGTTGTCCAAGAGAGTGTTTCTGATTTTTTTTTAACTTGTTGAGACTTGTTTTATAGCTGGGCATGTGGACTACCTTAGAATATGTTTCATGTTTTGATAAAAAAGGTGTATATTCTGTGGTTGGTGGGTGCAGTATTCTGTAGAAATCTATTAAGTCCAATTGGTCAAGTGTCAAGTTGAAGTCCAGTATTTCTTTGTTAGTTTTATGCCTCAATGATCTAACGCTGTCAATGGGGTATTGAAGTCCCCTACTAGTATTGTGTGGCTGTCTGAGTCTTTTCATAGGTCAAGAAGAACTTGTTTTATGAATCTGAGTGCTACAATGTTGGGTGCTTATTTTATTTATTTATTTATTTTTATTTATTTATTTTTTGAGACGGAGTCTCGCTCTGTCACCCAGGCTGGAGCGCAGTGGAGCGATCTCGGCTCATTGCCAGCTCTGCCTCCCAGGTTCACACCATTCTCCTTCCTCAGCCTCCCAAGCAGCTGGGACTACAGGCGCC
This sequence comes from Mandrillus leucophaeus, assembly GCF_000951045.1. Classification (NCBI taxonomy): domain Eukaryota; kingdom Metazoa; phylum Chordata; class Mammalia; order Primates; family Cercopithecidae; genus Mandrillus; species Mandrillus leucophaeus. Next base: position 2,088,453 of record NW_012103732.1, on the reverse strand, counting down.
TACCACCACGCCGGGTTGATTTTTTGCATTTTTAGTAGAGACAGGGTTTCGCTGTGCTAGCCAGGATGGTCTCAATCTCCTGACCTTGTGATCCACCCACCTCAGCCTCCCAAAGTGCTGGGATTACAGGCGTGAGCCACTGCTCCTGGCCATTCGGTGCTTATTTATTTATGATAGTTACATCTTCTTGTTGAGTTGAACCCTTTACCATTATGTAATGCCCTTCTTTGTCCTTCCTGATAGTTGTTGGTTTAAAAATCTGTCTTATCTGATATAAGAATAGTGACACCTGCTCTTTTTTGTTTTCCTTTTGCAGAGAGATCTTTTTCCATCTCATTACTTTCAGCTTGTGGGTGTCGCTACATGCAAGATGGGTCTCTCAAAGACAGCAGACAGTTGGGTCTTATCTCTTTATCCAGTTTGCCACTGTATGCTTTTTAAGTGGGGGGGCTTAGATCATTTATATTCATGGTTAGTGTTGATATGTAAGATTTTGAACCTCTCATTGTGTTGTTAACTGGTTGTTTTCTAGACTTGATTGTCTAATTGCCTTATACTGTCTATGAACTATGTGCTTAAGTGTGTTTTTGTGGCAGCAAGTACCAATCTTTCGTTTCCATGTTTAGCACTCCCTTTAGGACCTCTTGTAAGGTTGATCTGGTGGTAATAACTTCCCATAGTGTTTGCTTGTCTGAGAAGAATTTTATTTCTCCTTTGCTTATGAAGCTTAGTTTGGTGGGATATGAGATTCTTGGTTGAATTTCTTTTCATCAAGGATGCTGAAAATAGGTCCCCTATCTCTTCTAGCTTATAAGGTTTTTGCTGAGAGGTCTGCTGCTAGCCTGTTGGAGTTCCTTTTGTAAGTGGCCTGATTTTCTCTCTAGCTGCCTTTAAGATTTTTTGTTTTGTGTTGACATTGGTGAACCTGATGACTATGTGTTTGGGGATGACTGCCTTGATTAGTATCTCATAAGGGGTCTCTGTATTCCCTGAATTTGCATGTCCATGTCCACCTCTCTGGCAAGACTGGGGTAATTTTCATGGACTATATCCTCAAATATGTTTTCCAAGTTGCTTACTCTCTCTCTTTCTCAGGAATGCCAATAAGTCACAGATTTGGTCTCTTTATATAATTCCATATTTATTGGAGGTTTTGTTCTTCAAACATTTTTTCTTTATTTTTGTCTGACTGATTTGAATCAAAGTAGTCTTCAAGCTCTGACATTCTTTCCTCAGCTTGGTCTCTTCTGTTAATGCTTCTGACTACATTGTGAAATTCTTATAGTAAATTCTCCAATTCCAGAAGTTCAATTTGGTTCTTTCTTTTTATTTATTTATTTATTTATTTATTTATTTATTTATTTATTTATTTAGTATACTTTTTGTTCTAGGGTATGGCTATTTCATTTTTCAGCTCTTGGATCATTTTACTGGATTTCTTGGATTGGGTTTCAACTTTTTCTTGGATCTCAATGAGCTTCCATGCCATCCAGATTCTAAATTCTGTAACTATAATGTGGTTAAAAACATTTCTGAGGGGCTAGTATGTTACTTTGGAGATAAGGGGACTCTGTTTTTTTAATTGCCAGAATTCTTACATCAATACTTTCTCATCTGAGTGGGCTGGTGATCCTTTAACTGTGATGTAAGATGAGTATAATGAGTTGGCTTCATTTCTGGGTGCTTTCAGGGGGCCAAAGATCTGTTCAGGATCTTTATCTGTGGCTGAATTTTTGCCTTAATTTTCACAGGCACTGTATACTGGCAAAATATTTTTGGTGCTGTAATTTGGATTATGATCCAGTAGATGACATTTAACAGCAATGGCCAGCAGATGGGCTCTCACTCAACTATGCAGGTCTTTTGTATTCCAGTGTGTTTGTTGTAGCGCTCTGTGGTTGGAAGGAGAGAGATGACTCCCTCACCAAGTCCACTCCTGTGTCCTGGAGGAGCCCCTTCTGATCACTGGCACCCTATCTGCGTTTCCTTTGTTAGGTGTTATTGGCTATAGGACTCCCACAGGCAGAGGCCACAGCTGGCAGATAGTCTATACCCTTCCCAGACTGACCCTGTAGAAGGAAGCATGATCAGCTCCTCCACCAACCAATGAACTTGGGCATCTCACCCCTCTCAGTATTACAAGAGTAGGGGCTCCTCTCCTGCTTAGGTACCATCCAAGGTGGCGAGTCTTGTCTGGCTAGGAGCAGCAGGGAGAAGGGGACACATAGTCTGTTGTTCGGGTGTTTCCTGGGAAAACACGGAGCTGTGTCCACCCACAGAGTTCAGGCAAGGACAGAGCCACTGTGCTGGGAGCCCAACCTTGAAAGTCTTGCCTGGTTAGGAGCAGTGGGGCTGGGTGGAGTCTGCCATATGGGTGTTTCCTGGGGGAACACAGAGCTGTGCCCACCCACAGAGTTCAAACAGCGGCAGGGTCACTATGCTGGAAGCAGAAACTGAACTTTGCCTGGCGAGAAGTGATACAGTCTGACCGTTCTCCAGCACCATGACTGTGGCCTCCACTGGGGCTACAGCAGCTACTGCTGGGCTGCTCAGGGATCCAAGAACTGTGGGGCTTCCTGTGGCCTTAAGCGGTACCACTGCAAAAACTCCCAGGGGTTCTCTGTATCAGTCTAGGAGTCCAGGAAACTCATAGGGGTTCTCCTATTCCCAGGATTGTGCAGGTCCCTGTAGGAAGTGTGCATTCCCCAGGGCTTTTCACTCTCTCACCCTTTGCCCATGTTAGGGAGCTTTTCCTGGTTTCACATTGGTCCTAGGTGGGCAGCTGCCCAGCTTTACTCCTCTTTGTTCTCCATGCGTCTCTTTGCTGCCTTGATGAGTCCTGACATGGTTTCTTAGACAATTCACTTGGACAGTCAGTATTTACTCACCACTTTGTTTCCTTTCCATGAGGGTGGTACACACCAGCCCCTTCCAGTCAGTCATCTTGAACCCATTTGTTTTTATATTTTTAAATGATTTTTTATGAAAGCTTTCCAAAGTGCAGCATCTCTTCCCCATATTTGTTTTAATTGCATAACCTGATAATGATAATTTGAACTTTTGTTGATGGCTGGAATGTTATAAGCATCTTTACTTTATTCACTAATGCTATAATTAGGTCTCTGCTGCCTTCTTTCTTTCTCTCTTGACATTGAACTATAACTTTTGCTGTTATGGAGCCAACCTCTAGCAGGACAAATCTCTTTCTAAGCCAGTGGTTCTGATAATTTTGGAAAAAGAGAGTTAAATTTTATAGTATGGTATCCTAAGTAAGAGTCAATGAACTATATATGAGACGTAGGAGTAAAAACTTCAGCTTTAGCTGGGAGGTTTTCTCATTAGCAGTCTTATCTAGTTACTTTTGGATGAAAAAAGTTAAAATTAACAACAAAAAAATCCAATTTATGAATAAATTTCATATCTTTCTACCAGGAAATGTGGTTATCATATCATTTTCTAATACCATAAAAGTATTAGAATTAGTATTATGTGGCATTCTTTCAAAGAAAGAGAAAAGAACACTCAAGTTCAACTAAATTTCCATTTCTAATGTCTAAAGGCTCTAACATCTAAAAATGTCAGTTGACCCCTGAACAACACAGTGTTAGAAGCACCAAAGTCCACAGCTGAAAATCCACACATAACTTTTGACACCCCAAAAACTTAATTACTAGTAGCCTACTGTTGACTAGAAGCCTTATCCATAAACAGTCAATAAACGCATATGTTGTAATATATTATACATTGTAATGTATTGTACAATACATTGTACATGGTACAATGGCTCACTGTAACCTCCACCTCCCAGGTTCAAGATATTCTTGTGGTTAGCCTCGCAAGTAGCTGGGACTACAGGTATACACCACTATTTTGTATTTTTAGTAGAGATGGGGTTTTGCCATGTTGCCCAGGCTGGTCTTGAACTCCTGAGTTCAGACAATCTGCCGGCCTTGGCCTTCCAAAGTGCTAGGATTATAGGCATGAACCACCACACCTGGCCAGAAAATCATAAGGAAGAGAATGTATTTACTATTCATTAAGTAGAAGTGGATCATCATAAAGGTTTTCATCCTCATCATCTTCATGTTGAGTAGGTTGAGAAGGAGGAGGTAGAGAAGGGATTGGTGTTGCTGTCTCAAGGGTTCCAGAGGCAGAAGAAAATCCATGTATAAGTGGACCCATGTAATTCAAACCCATGTTTTCAAGGGTCAACTGTGTATTTTAAAATATTGCAGTAAGCTTATTATTATGTGATAGCTTCTGAACGGCCATTATTAAAAACGACTTGGCCAAGGAGGACTTAAGAGTTAAAACATTCCACTATAGTCCCCAACCACGCTGGACTCTCTGCAATGCTGTATCTCCATTTCAACCAATTTGTCCACTTACCTGAATTCCTCTCTGACTCGGCTATTAGGATTAGGAGATCCTACCACTTACCACTTGCTTTAACTTTAAACAAAATCCTTCTTTCCACAGGCCAATAGTGGTTTCTTACTTTGGCATTTCCTCTCTGCTTCATCCTTTAACTAACTGCCTCTGGTCAAAGAAGCCGGCACTCCCAAAACAGTCCCTGACCTCACTCCCTTCCACACATACACTCCTCCTAGCAACATCTGTGTGGCTCTCCCCTTAACGCTCAGAAATGGTAAATGGCAACATTGTTGAAAGCTTTACTGATGAATATTCCAGGGTATAGCCAAAGATAATACTTTGCCATCTATCTTTCCTTTTAACCAGCTAAACAGTAAGAAAAAAAAGTTTTGGATTATGAGTGCAATTAAAACCAGTGTCTAAAATCTAAAGTCATTTAACATAGTCAGAACAGTAACTTTAAGAAAATGAACTAAAGCCCATAAATAATGTCACTTGCTCTCCACCACCCTATTAAGTTTCAATGAAAATTCAGAAATGAGAGAGAAAATGATTTGGATTTATTCCTACTTTAAATCTGATCAAAACACCAGGATCATTCCAGATTCTCTTCCACTATTTTTGCATTTTCAAATTAGGCATGCAATGGAAATGAGCTTGGGCAGGAAGCCTTAGGCACGTCAGACTGAAAATCAATAGCCAAATAAATGCATTCCATGTGTAGGGGACAATATCTTTCTTATATTCTGAGCCCTAATTCTCAGCTATTCTTTTTGCAGGTTCATCACAAGATATATGGATATAATATCCAGAGCAATTCTCCCATTTAGAAACTAGAAAATGTTACCAGATATGGGGAAAAAATTAATTCTAGAAGCTGGATAAGTTTGGACCCAGAAAGTGAGTCTAGACCAGTTTAGCTTCATTAATGAGGGTTATCGTTAAATTTGATTCCTTTGTTTTGTTCTTTTGGCAGATATTCCTGCAGGGCAGGGAAGTGGAGGAAAAATAACTTTTGGTTTCATTCTTTATTTATATTCCTATGTTTGTCTGGAGTTTGCTGAAGGGAAAGAAATTTATGTAACTAATCAGATACAGGAACAAACATCAGCATATGCTTTGTGTCTGCTTGGCTCAGCTGCCTAATATACCTTCTAAGGATCCCAAAGGCAGAAACTTGGTCCCAAATGATTTCCCCAGGGACTCTCACTCTCCTTTCCCTTCCAGACAGAATGTACACTTCCCTATTTCTGTCCAGTCGTCTCAAAAACGGGAGATAGGCACAGAGTAAGGATATGGGCATGTGGTCCTCTAAAACCATCACTTTCATTGACCAGGGAGAAAAGAAAACACAGCTAGTTTCCTCAGCCAACAATATGCCATTATAGTAATCATTATTGATATGGTTTGGCTTTGTGTCCCCACCCAAATGTCATCTCAAATTGTGATCCCCATGTATTGAGGGAGGGACCTATTGGGAGGTCAGTGGATGATGGGGGTCGTTCCCCCAGGCTGTTCTCATGATAGTGAGTTCTCACAAGATCTGATGGTTTAAAAATGTTTGGCATTCCCTCCTACCTCTCCTGCCACCACGTAAGATATGCCTTGCTTCCCTTTCGCCCTCCTCCATGATTGTAAGTTTCCTGAGGCCTCCCAAGCCATGTGAAACTGTGAACCAATTAAACCTCTTTCCTTTATAAATTACTCAGTCTCAGGCAGTTCTTCATTAACAGTGTAAAAATGGACTGATAAATTATATACATACAAGTTCAATGAACGAAACTGAATCCTTGCCGGTTCAACTAGCGGGCCCAGCAGGCCAAACACACAATAAACTGTGCCCAGGAAAGCAGCTTTAAAGAACGTGGTCCTGACATTTTTCCATCTGATCCTCAAATCTGCATGTGTTGACAAAGGTGGAGAATGAAATTACAGAAAGAGAAAATGCTTCCAGACATTAAAGTTTGCATAGAAGTTTAAAAAGCTCAGCACAATGGCAACAGATATACAAAGCTTAAAAGTAGTGAAAAATATGTCCTTAAATCTGTTTTGTGGTGCTGTCTCCGAGGAGTGATCAAGAAGTACTGAGCCAGAATGCTTTCCCATTAAGAGGAAATGGAGTGCTCCTTTGCCAGGAATGTCTGCAGGATTCTGAAGCCTCATTAGGAGCAGTCGTTGTTTTTAAGGTTATTTCTTCTTTCCAAAGAGAATGAGTAATTAGAGGCCTTTGAATGATCTGTGTTTGTCTTTCTAGAACCAAAGGTCTTTATTGCATTTCTAAAACAATGTAAAAATTATATTTTTATCTCACTTCTCTGAAAGTCATGCCTGAAAGAAATGCTTAAAAATTTTAATAATGAAAGAAATATTCCTTTATGATAAAACACATTTTACCATTTTATCTACTTACAGTTTGATAGTATAACAATAGGTAGGAAGCCTTTGAGTTGGTGGTGGGTGTGATGCTGTTGTTTTGCTGTATTGATGTGTTTGTGCTCATCTTGTCACACTGTATCACTTATCCAGGAACAGATATTTGACACACTGTTTCCTCCCTCAATGGTGAACTAGGCACATATCTGGGGCTTAGCTGTTTCTCATTCATAGAAGGCCTATAGGGTTAAGAGTAACACAATCAAAAATGCAGCTTGCTCATGTAGCAATATGAAGTCTCTAAGCCAACAGAAACCTGAGGCCAAGGAACCATTCTTAACCTTTGAACATATTTCTACTATATGTTAAATCCCTTGGTATTGTTTTCCTCATTTGTGAAACAGAGGAATAGAATGAGATGAACTATAAGGCTTATTTCAGCTATAAAAATTCTAACATACAACATAATGAGCAAGAGAGCTGCCTCCACATTTACATACTAATTAGGAATTTTTTAGCTTAAATAAGTTAACTTCCTTTTGAAATTATACAGGATCCTAACTACAAACCAAGAAAACTGAGGCTTTGTGTAATTATGGCAAACAAGTTCTTCAATCCTATAACTGAAATTGTGTGAAGATTGCCTTAATGCCTACATGAAATGATTTTTAAAATAAGTGAAACAATGAAGAAAGCCAATAAAACAACTAGACTATCAAAAAAAATTATAACTTTCATAATATTAAATATTAGAATAGATTTTTTATAAAATAAAAATTGAGACAATGGTGGATAAATTTTTTGATAATTTTGTCATTCCCATGATTTATTAAAGTTAGCCTTGATAGATATCCTATTTAGAGTTTTTTCAATATATAAGGAAAAAATGATTAAGGAGTAAATATGATGAACTGGATTTATGATGAAGATCACGGGTTAGATACTATGCTGGTAGCTAAGTATAAGCCTGTATAATTTTATAATGAATATGAACAAAAACAAAATAGATGGCATTAAGAATATAAACACATCAATAATTATTAGTGAAATCAAATTTGCCTTTTTAGCCTTTGCTTTACAGAAAAAATATCAGCTATTTAGAGCTCTACTCAGATCATGCAGTATATGTAGAAGAATGACGAGGCAAATAAAGGAGAATTGCATGACTAGAAGAAATATAAAGACACAGGAGAGGAGATGTTGAATGAAAATTACAGGCATATAGTAGAGGTAGATATTATGAGGAAGGAGAGGCAGGAAACATCAAGTATACAATTAATGGACAATCAGGTTGGGTACATTCCTTATTCTAATAAAGGATTTAGGCAAGATTGTTGGACTCTTACCTAATTTATTTGAGTTTAAAATTCCTTCGAATGTACGTTAAACATTTGACAACAATTAGTATGTGCATGATTGTTTTGCTTTATAATGGCTAATAAAAAACGAAACCCTAAGGTGGGTGAAAAAAGTTATTTTTTACACCCTGCCACCTAATCCTTAAAAATGTTCCATTTTGAGCCCCAAAATGAAGTCTGTAACAAAAAAAACGTAAAGAGTTACAGTCAAGTTTAGGATTTTAATTATATTCCAAGATAGTAACCTATACACAAGATGGCTAGAAGCCATTAAACTGCACAGACTTCAAAGCTATGGAAGGAGACCTGAACTGCACAATAGCTGTGGTTGTCAGAATTCTAAGAGGGCCCCTAGGATTCCTCCCCCAGAGTGTTCACACTCTGTATATCCCCTTTCTCCCAAGTGCAGGAGAGATGTGAATATGATAGGAGAGTCATTTCCTTGGTTAGGTTCTACTGAATGACAAAGGTGATGGGTTGGTCACTCATTTGATTCCATTACATGATCTGCACCCTGGAGAGAGTTTTCTTCCACTGGCTATGAAGACATAAACTCCCATACTATAAGGTGGCCACATGGCTAGGACCTGAGGCGGCCTCTAGGAGCTGAGAGCAATCCCCAGCCAACAGTCAGCAAGAAACAAGGGACTTCAGTTTCTAGGAACTAGGAACACAAAGACCTGATTCCTGCCAATGACCTAAATGAGCTTGGAAGAGGACCCTGAACTCCAGATGAGAACTGCAGTGTGGTGGACACTTTGATAACAGCCTGGGAGATTCCAAACAAAGGATTCAGACAAAAGGAGGCCTGATTCCAGACCCACGGAAACTGAGATAAGAAATTTGTGTTAAGTTGCTAAGTGATAATTTGTTATACTGGAAGAGAAGACTAATGACCAGCACTTATCTGTGGATGATACATTTAATGGTCAACAAACACATTCTTAGGCACATGATCTGAACTGCAAAGTGAATTAAAGATATTCTGAATCCAATACCCAAACCATTTTGGAACTCTTTAGGTTTTAATTACACTGAATATGAATTACAGACTTGCCTGGATAAGTGTTTCAGTTTAAGCAGTGATCCCCATTCTCTAGTTACCTTAACTCAAATCATTCTTGTTCACAGACACTACTTCCCTAACATGTGTTCTATGGTAGTTTTTAAAAAGCTGTCATCTGCTTTCTTCACAGCCACCCCAATAATGATGCTGAAGGCAGAGAACAAACAGAAGTAGATGAAATGACTCACTGAAGAACACATTTCAAATCAGGTGCCAACTTAAGAAAACTGGGCTTATGTCAAAGTCTGAACATTTATTGTAAGTGTTTTTGGTTCCTCTTGTAATTAATTGTAAATATTTGTACAAAACATGGAAGTATTTTCGCATTCCTGTCACTGATCAGCTAAACTCACAAACCAATTTTTAAACTAAATATTTCAGCAAACAGACTTGGCAGTAAAATATAATCTCCTCAACATCTGATATATTGGTGAAACTTTATTAATTCATATTTTCTCATGCATTCATGGCTGGTCTTATGAGTAGAGAGACAGTCAAGCTTGCTGAGAAGTGTGATTTGAGGAGTAGGACTACAAGCTTAAACCAAAGCTCATATCATCTTAATAAGGTGCCTGGTGTTCCTATCATTATAATTTACTCTGTGGCCCTAATACTTTTTTGAAGTAGTTATATGAAAATTATAAATGGATAAAATCAAATATATATGTAAATTAGTGAAAATTAACTCATTTGGGTTAAAATAGTCTTCAGAAAGACTATGAAAATCCAAATATATTATAAAGTAGTTGTTAGATCTTAGAATATATCAACTAGTTGGCCAGCAAAAGGTTTCTTTGGGAATGGGACATGGAATAGCCAAGCTTTGATAGAAGAGGGTACTGCTATAGAAGGCTCTGAAAAGCTAAGAGACAGGATAAAGGGCCTGGAATCCAGGGCACCCTAAAGATAAACCAAACACTTGATGGATTCACTTGCACTGACCCTAGATACAGATAAGATATTGAAAGCTAGCTTTCTAGTTTATATTATTCTATCAAATGAATTCGACTGCCCTATAGATCCATATAGAAAACCAGGAAACAAAACTTTAGCAACTTGTCCATGATCGGTGGTATAAATAAGGCTATAGATGAAGGCAAGAGATTTATATTTAATCTTCTTCTCAAATCAACGGATAAGAAACTAAATATACCATTAAAAATACTAGGAAAAAATTTTAAGATTTCTCCTTATGGAAAAGTAATGTACAAACAAAGCCACCATGCAATCATGGCCTAAAAGAGCTTCTCAATTTTGAAATTAAAATATGATTACATGGTGCAGGGTTCAGCAAACTGTGGCTCATGGGTCAAGTCAGCCAGGTGCCTGTTTTTATACATAAAGTTTTATTGAAACACAATCACACCTTTTCCTTCATTTATTGTTTACGGCTGTTTTCCCATTATACTGGCAATGTTGAGTTGTCATAACAGAAACAGCATGACCCGCAAAGGCTAAAATATTTACTGATTCTTTACAGAAAATATGTGCCAACCCCTGTTCTAGTTCATTAAAAATCAGTATTTAGTCCAAGTCTACATCTACTATACCTATAATACCTAGAACAAATCATACATGACCTCACTAAAGAAAGCCCTTGGTTAGTTAAATAAATAAATAGAATTGGTATTAAGTGGATACAACCAAAATGTTAATATTGAGCCCGGCAGTCAATTCCACAAACACAGGCCCATACAATACGGACTGTGACAATATCTTGCTGTTTTTGTAAACATTCTTAAAATGGTAAACACATTCCACTGGTATTTTTCATCATCACATATAATTCATTTATTGCAAATCTCGAGATTTTAGTCACAAAACATTTTTTGATGGATTGCACTTTTCTATAGGCCTTTGTGCATTGCAGCTTTGCAAAAATTATACAATCATCTGGGTACAAATTAACCAGAAAGCCTGGCTGAGATGGAAAATATAAAAATGGAAATACAAAAGGCTGTGATAGCTTTTTAAATTATAGGATATGTATTGCAATAAATAGTAAATCTAGTACTTTTTAAGAAGGATGCCATTGTTAGGAAGCCAGATTTTAAAAATAACAACAAGGAATCTCAAGCCTATTCCCAACATTTTCCAGAAGGCATTTAATTCACTTAAATAGCATCTGTAATTTTAGATAAATGGTTAAACTCAAAAGCAAATTTAGGGCCATGTGCAATGGCTCATGCCTATAATCCCAGCACTTTGGGAGGCTAAGGCAGGAGGATCACTTGACCTCACAAGTTCATGACCAGCCTGGGCAGCATGGTGAAACCCTGTCTCTACAAAAAATACAAAAAAAAAAACAAAAAACAATTAGCCACGCATGGTGGTGCATGCCTATGGTCCCAGCTACTCAGGAGGCTGAGATGGGAGGATGGCTTGAGCCAGGAGGCAGAGGTTGCAGTGAGCTGAGATCATGCCACTGTACTCCAGCCTGGGTGACAGACCCAGACCTTGTCTCAAAATAATAAAAAGCAAATTTATTTAATATAATTTATTTCTTTCTTTATGGTGCAGAATTTTTTAGTTTTCTGTTGAGTATGTACCCGTAACTTTGAGAAAATTAGTTTTTGAAAAACTATTTGATGTTGACTTCAGGCAGTCATACCAGACTACAACCATGTGGAATTAAAATGACATGATGTCTACAAAAGAATTAAAGTCAAAGTATCTGATTTTTATAAAAGGTTGTCAACTGTATCTATAAGACTGTGTCTACTCACTTAGTATAAAAATTCCAAACCACAATATCATGTCTGCCAATATGCTTTTGGAGACATCAATGATTGACTTCAAATCCTAATTACCCAAAACTCAGACAACATATATGGAATTTGCAGTATTTGAGAGATTCAAGAGGCTATGTTAATAGTCGGTTTCTCTTGGTTCCCTAAGCTCTTTTCATTCATTTATTCTTACATCCAAACATTACACACTTTCTGATAACTACTGTGTGCCAAGTAGATCAGTTATACTATCACTATGTATACAGTTCACCAGCAAAAGAATGTCATATTCTGTTTTCAAAAATCATTTGTGAAGTACCCATAATGCATGTATTATATACTATGTTAAGTTGTAAAGATAAAGAGATTACTAAGACAGAACGATGGTTCTAAAATGTGAGTATGTACCAGATATATCTTAGGATTTTATAACTATATAGAAGCTTAGGCACCATCCATACCTATTGTATCAGAATTTCTGAGATATAACTTTGATTTTTTTTTCAAGTTCCACTTGTGAGTATGAAGCACACTGAAGTTTGAGAGTCATTTCTCTGGAAGATATACCATACAGTGTAGGGATAAGGCAAGTAGCACGAATAAAACAGAAACACAAAGAGGAAAGCATCAAGTTCTACCTAAAGCGATCATAGAGATCTTCTCTAAAAAGGTTAGCCTTGAAGCTGAGTTTTAACAGATAAGAAATTTACCAAGCAGATAAGCAGGCAGAGGTAAACCATATGCAAAAGAGACAATACAGCTGGAAATAAATGAAAGCATGAGAACAGCATGCTATATTTCGGGAACTGCAAGTAGCTAGGTAAGGATGAGGGGCACAGATGCAGAAAGTCCAGAAGAAGTTGGAAAAGTTGGCAGAAGAAGCCAGATCATGAAGTGCTTTGTATACAACAGCAGAAATTTCGATACCCTCTTGTGAGCCATAGAATGTTACTAAAGTTTTGTAATCAAAGGAGTGATATGATTAGACAAATTGCAAATAGTGAAGGAGAATCAGATGGCAGCAGGGAGATATGTTATCCTGGGTGAGAAATGAAGACTTGAACAAAAATACTGGTGTTAGGAAAGAAAAGGCAGATAAAACAGATCTTTAGGAAGTAAAGTTGACTTGTCCAGGTGATAAACAGATTACAAAGAGAGAAGAAGTAGAATTACTAGTTTCTAATTTGAGGAATAACTATATTATGCATTTACTGGAAAGAGTAATAATAGCTTACATTAATAGAACTTTTGTCATGTTCTAGGCACTGATTTCGGAGCTTTGTTCACTCAATCCTCATTACATATCAAGAGACAGGCACGTTGCATTTTATTTCTTCTAATTTTTATTTATTACTTTTTGAGACATTGGTCTGGCAAATATTTCTTAGATATAACCCCAAAGTACAGGAACAAAAGCAAAAATAAACAAATGGGATTGCATTAAACTAAAAAGCTTCTGTACAGCAAAGGAAGCACTTAACAGAGTGAAGAGACAATCCACGGAGTGGGAGAAAATGTTTGCAAACCATATGTCTAATAAGGGGCTGATACCCAAAATACATAAGTAACTCACATAACTCAATATCAAGAAAACAAATAACCTAATCAAATAATGGGCAAAGAACCTAAATAGACAAGTCTCAAAAGAAGACATACAATAGCCAACAGTTATACGAAAAAATGCCTATCACTAACAATCAGAGTAATGCAAATTAAAGCAATACTACCTCACACCTGTTAATATGGCCATTATCAAAAAGACAAAGGGTAGCAAGTGTTAGGGTGTGGAAAAAAGGGAACTCTTGTGCACTGTTGGTGGGATGATAAACTAACACAGCCATTATGGAAAACAGTATGGACATTCCTCAGAAAACTAAAAATAGAATTACCATATGATCCAGCAATCCTCCTTCTGGATATATATCCAAAGGGACTGAAATCAGTATGCTGAAGAGATATCTGTACTTCCATGTTCATTGTACCATTCTTCACAATAGCTAAGATATGGAAGCAACCTAGGTGTTCATCATCAGATGCACAGATAAGGAAATGTGGCTTATATGCACAATGGAATAGTATTCAGCCTCATAAAGAGGGGAAATCCTGTCATTTGCAACAACATGGCTGAACCTGGAGGACATTATGTTAAGTGAAATAAGCGAGGCATACAGAGACAGATACTGCATATCTCACTCATACGTAGAATTTTTAAAAGTTGAACTCACAGAAGTAGAGAATAGAATGGTAGTTACCAGAGGCTGGGGGAAGGGGGAAATGGGGGAAAGGGGAGATGTTGATCAAAGGGTACAAAGTTTCGGTTAGGAGAAATCAGCTTCAGTGATCTAATGCACAAAATGGTGACTACAATTAATAAAATGCATTGTATAGTTCAAAATTGCTAAAAGAGATTTTAAATGTTTTCACCACAAAAAATATGTGATTAACAAATAAATTTGTTAATCAGTCTGATTTAATCATTCCACATTGTAAACATATATGTAAACATCACTTTGTACCCCATAAAAATAAACAATTATTATTTGACAATTAAAAATAAAATTTTAAAAAAGGTTAGGAACCTGAGGCACAGAAAGGGTGAGTAATTTGTCCAAGTTCACTAACTAGAAAATGACAAAAGAAGTCAGGATTTGAATCCAGGCTGTCTGGTTGCGCAGCCTGTGCTCTGCTAATCACTCTACTATACTCCTATTTAAAGAGAAATACAGAGAAGCCTAGAGGACTTCAGGAATCAGAGTCGGCTTTGTAAGAAAAACACTCTTATCAATTGGGGAGATGTTAACTTTGAGATGCCTGTCAAAGTATCCAGTGGGCAGTGAAGAATGTGGATCTAGAGTTCAGGAGAATGGTCTGCTCCAAGCATTTAGAATTGGAAAACATTAGAATGTAGGTAGTTTGCCACTGCTGGTATAAAAAAGATACCAGGAAGAACTTCTGCACTGAGATGATAAGTAGACTAAGAATGGCATTGATAATATTTTAGACGGAGACAAACCCAGAATGTTTATAATGTACTGTTATGTTTACATAGAGATTTATATCTACTCATCTACAACTACATCTATTTTATTACAAAAAGAATTTCACTTCTTTGAGAGACAAGGGTGCTTCTTCACTTATCAGAAGACAACAAAAGTTGTATTTTTGAAAAAGTAATGAAACAATTACCTGACCAGATTTTTCAACACTTCTTTGTTGGCCTTAACTTGTAGGAGAGGAAACCCATAGAAAGGAAGGAGACTGTTAAATGGAAAAAAGCCATGTGACTTCCTCTTTTAGATTATTTACAGGCTGTGAGGCAAACAGTCAAGTTACCAGACCTGTAGCTAAATCTACAAAATATATCATGTCTGCACAACTTCGTCAAATGACATTCTAAAAAGGATTATTCCAAAAAGACTCATTATATTGCCATCAGACAATTCAGCCAAAATATCAACAGAATACCATGATCCAATGTGAAACTGCAAAAGCTACACATGTATCATTTTGGTGGCAAGGAAAATGTTAGATTACTTTCATTCCTCCCAGCTTCAATAATAGCCTGCTTCCTTCTGTAACAATGAGATTCCATGTCACCAACACCATTAATCTGTCAACCATGAACACTACTTAACTTTGGGCTCTTCCCTCAGGATTTACATATAAACCTTACAGCCGCTCTTGGCACTATTTCCTGGCTCTTCTCAGCAAAGACACAATATTGGCAGGAACTAGGATTAAATACTCTGTCACATCTAAAGGATGGCCTAAATTGGAAAGCAATATTGGAAATATCATCCTTACTCTCTGAACAAGTCTGTGTGATGCAGACCTTCAACATTTTAATTTTATTAATATTAACTTAAAAAATAAAAATTACACATCAAAATTTGTCTTATTTGTATATGAACTTATCCAAAATACATGCTTTTGATTATTAATGTACCCAAAATATCTTACCTTGTTTTTATTTGGAGTTAGGAGTTAAAGATCTAGTATAGTGAAAGAAAGGTGTCAGAAAAGCCCGGGTTTATGCCAGGGCTTGGCATAATGCCTGCCTCCCAGCAGGAGATCACTAACTGTTGAACAGACAAGGCCTCAGTTCCCAAGGTGATAGGTATATACTGTGACCTTTTGGGTTAGGTAGATAATGTTTTTTAAATGCTCTGTATAGCCCCAATATAAGAGTTGCCATGTATTGATGTTTCCTGGTTGGCATTAGCTTGATATTAAAAATCCAGCCTTTATTATGAAAGCATCCCAAATGTTGTTTTTGTTCGTTCTTGCTGAAAAATCCCTCCCTGTTTCAAATGAAAGGGGGGAAAATGCATATTAACCTGTAAGACATTACTATATAGAGAGTAGTAGGACTGCCTAACAGGTGTTGGGTAACAGTGCATATTCAACAGTATATACAACTTTTAAATGCCTCAAAATTTTTTATGATTTGCTACTCCTATCAGAAAGATGTGTCATATCACTGGGAGGTTCTACTTTTTTCTTCAAGGCAATTAAATATAGGTATTGTTTTCCTAATGGTGAAAGAGAAGTTAGTAACTCAGTTAGCTTCCAATATAGGAATTCTCTGTAACACTAATCAGCTGTGTGGTCTCTGGACACATTTATAACTTTTCTGAGCCTCAGTTCTCTTTCTGTAAAAGAAAAAATTTAAATGATTGTAGAAAATCACTGATTTTCTTTTAAGTCTAGTTCATTAATTATCTCATGCTTTTATTTTAGAAAGGTATTTCTTCTACAGCCTAGTTTATGGTAAGAGGTTTTAACTAATATACTGTAATGTCAATCAACTTTTATTTTCTCTAATTGGTAATTATTTGAAATTCTTTGTATCTATGATTTATTACTTCTGCATGTAAGTTCATATATTCTATTTTCCATTACTTCATAGCTAGGCAGAAAAGGAACCAGTCCTAGTATCCACTGATGGTGTTCCTAGGTTCTGCATAATTTTCTTTGAAAATAGATTGAGGTTTTTTCCTTTATCTTCATCAAAAGAGTGTGAAATTGAAGTGGTAGCATTATTTGCCTTAGTTAAGAAAATGATCCATTAATGTAAACCACTTAACTCATTTTTAATTTCTTCTGTGAATCACTTTCCTTTCTTATTCACATCAAAAAAGGTTTACAAGCAGCTCCTTAGCAAATTTTGGCTTTAGAATGTCTGCAACAATAAAAAGTTTGGAATCTTAAACTCTGCAACTTACCATACAGGGCAAGATTAAAGAAAACATTTGGTCAGAAACAAATCTCTGCCCCCAAAAAATGCTTCATACAGCAAATTAATTACCTAAACACAATTATGTCACCAAATTTTAAATTTGCTTACTATAATTCTTAGGTTATAAGACAAAATAACCAAATTTTACCAGTTATATTTGGATTTCAGATACACAGTAAATAAGTTTTAGTGTAATAATGTATGCAATATTTGGAACAGCTTTATACTAAAATGTATTCTTATACTAAATGTTAACATATATGTTAAAAATTATTTGCTATTCATCTGAAATTCAAACTTAACTGGGTATACTGTATTTTTATTTGCTAAATTTGATGACCTTTTAATATTTCTATTTATAGAAGGAAGTACAGTGATGCTAGCTGGGTAATGTAAACTCCAAGTGACCTAATACAAGAAATCTGTTTCTCATTTTCTAATGTGAGTCTTCCTAGTGGAAGACAGTTTTTCTCTAAGTGGTCATTCAAGAACCCAAACTCCTCTCATTTTCTGGCTGTATCACCCCATAGGCTTTGGGAGGAGTCCTCTGCATCCAGCAGACAGAAGGAGGGAGCGGGAATAAGGCACACCCACTTCTTAACTGTGTCAACCCAGAAATGACACCATTTCCACTCACAAGTCATTGGTGAGAAGTATCACATGGCCCCACCTAGATTCAACAGGAACTGAGAAATTTAATCACTTGCTGAGTAGTGACTTCCCAGAGACACCTCTAAATAATGAAAAAGAGGAATAACATTTTGGTAAAAAGTCTATGCCTCAGCATGGAACCAAAGAAAATAAATACAATAAGCATCTGACACAATTTCATTTTGTATTAGGATGAAGCAAAAGTAATGGCAAAAACTGCAATTACTTTCGTGCCTACCTAATACTTTGGGGAGATAAACCACCGAATTTATCTGGGACCCTCCCCTCATTTTATTAGCAGTGTGCAATCTCTGGTATTTAGTATGCAGTAGAAATCAAGCTGACCTAGTTTGATGGTTTTGTGTGGAATTCTTTTGCTGATACTGAAAAATTGTGATTATGCATCTATATTAATCTATGTGAAAGATCATGAGAATCAACAAGTTAATAGGTGTGAATTGCTTTGGGGAATTCAAATGCCTTGCATTAATAAAATCAAAACACATGTTACAATTGAGGACTCTTCAGAGGATACAGCTGTCTGCTACAATGACCACCAGCAGCCACATTCTCCCTCAATCTGGGATGTAACACTGAGCCCTGATGGCTGCTTGAAACTTAACCAGAAGGATCAACAATGATGTACATTATCCTAATCTGCAAGTCTGTCTTTCCAACTCTGAGAGGCACTTGGTTTCTTACTTGCTTAGTCATGTCTTTAGTACATTCTGATTCTGCCTAGCTGTTTCCTATGTTCTTCTCCTTCTTGGATCTCTACCCACTGACTCTGACCTTCCCAGTTGGTCCAGAATTTTGCACTGACCTGCTGTTTGATATGCCTCCCCCTCAGGGCTTGTCATAACCACAGTAATGCTCCTTCTCTTTGTGGCTGGGCTCCTGATCAAGGTCTCCATAACCCTCCATTACCGTATTTCTCACCAGCTTCAGTCTCCATGGACACTTGATATTAAATCTGTGGCCACTATTGATAAGCTGCATTGCCTAAATTATCTTTATAAATGCATTCTCCTGACCTCTTCAAAATTATAGAAGGTTACCTCTTGCTTCCATACCACCAACAGTGAGCTCCAGTGTTGTATAGGTGAAAACTGCTCAAGACCTGGTTTTTTGCAATTTTTCACCTATGGACAAAATGAACTTAGTGTGTTTCCTTTAATACCACTCAAAGGAATTTCTCATTTTTCTTCTGTCCTAAAAGCTTTGATTTCTCCAATCAGGGGAGTCTATAAGCATGTAGTGCTTCACATCAAAACATTCCTCTCCAATAGCAATGTCATAAAAATGCAGGTAAGTGTATCTTTCATGAAAACACAAGAGATAGAAGATTCTTGCAACATCTCACTGTCACTTAGCTAGATTCCTACCTTCTTGTCAAAAGTCACTCCATAATTTGTATTACTTTTAAGATTCCTTTCTGTAATTTCTGTGCTAAGAATTCCACTCTGCTTAACCATCAGAGTGCTAAAAAGTCTTCCCAGGACTTCTTTACAGGCATAGATGAATTATCATTTTCTTCATATTGAACTTTTTTTTTGGTGCCTGTATGATGTCTAGCACTACATGAGGCACTGCAGAGATCTACCAAGATGTGAATTTTGCCTTTTATCAGTGGTGTCTGGTTCATAATATATGCACAATACATATTTGCTGAATAAATCAAGGAAGTGAGTGAGAGAACTATGGTATCTCTTGTTCTGTTGTGTGCCATTTCCTTACTTTGAAGCCAATTACCCCATTGCTTATGTTAGGGGCAGTATTACCATAGGCAAATCTCCAAGAGCTTAGGAGTGCAAAGGGCTCTGGGAGAACACAATAAACACCCTAGAGCTTAACGATAAGTATATGCATTCATTGAATACGAACACAGTCCCTCTTCATTTACACACAATAATTTTCACAGATTATAGACCATATTAATTTTAGCCATTTTTTTAGGAAAAGAAATTGTGTTTTGATGTTTTTAGTATAATCTGTTGAACTGAACACTGCCATGTATTTACTTGGAATTATTTAGAACAAATAAAGGTTATTTTGTTGTATGGAGATTGAAGACTCACAATGTGACTTTACCAAAAGAGTAGTTACTAAAACATATGCTTTGAAAATACACATTATTGACTGACTCATGTTAGAGCCAATGAGGCTACAAGCAATTTCAATCTATTAGAATTCAGTGATTCCCTAGACACCAGCAGAATATCTGACTAGAGTTACTACTTCGTGCCTCTATTCAAATTGCAAGAACTAAATTATACTGGGAATGCATACGGCAAGTGGAAGGAATAAACAATATTTAGTCACTACAGGTAAAATATAACATAATCAGAAAAAAAATTATGAGAGAATGAAACAAAGATAGAAAATTTGCATCCCAGGACTACAGGGAGAGACTCCTAATAACTCACGTCAAGTACAGCCATCATCCAGCTCCTCAGTGTTTATAAAGTAAAGGTTAAACTGCTTACCTTGGTAGGCAAGGCATGCTACACTCTGATCCTAACAATTACATCCAGTCTCAATTCTACTTTCTCCTCCTTTTACCTCCTGGCCACATAATTGCCCTTTAGAGCAATTTACCAGAGTATAAATTCACACATGCAGGCGGCAAATTTAATCAGTATTTTAGTGCTTAACTCTTAAGTATGAGCTCAGAGACCAGAATCATCAGACACTTAGGGAAAGCCACCAACATGAAAAAGACTCAAATAAACAACCACAGAGGAATCTGGAGTTAATAGAGACTATGAAGGGAACGAGAATATTTAAAAAAAAAACAAAAGCAACTATTAATTTTCTCAGAGAGAGATAAGAAGCAATCAGAGAACAAGAAAGAGTAATTGGAAATTAAAAATGAAAGAACTGAAGTTAAAAATAAATCAGTTACAGAAATGGAAGAGAAAGCCAAGGAAATATTTCAGAAAATAATATAAAGTAGTTGAAAGGATGGACTACAGGAAAAATAAGCTAATTAAAGGCTCAATCAAGAAGGCTCAATATCAAATTGGCTCCATGAGGGCAATGTTTTGTTCACTGCTATTACCTCTAGCACAGAATTACAACGCCTTGCTAGGGGAGGGGCATGATAACTATTTGTTGAATGAATAAATGAATGCTCCAAAGAGAAAACGGAGAGAGAATGATGGGACCAAAAGAAGAAGAAAATAAACCTTCCCAAAAATGAAGACCATGTATCAGATAAAATGGCCCATCAACTCTCCGGCACATTTTTTTAAAACCCGTATTAATTATTAATGCTCATTACCATAAAATTTCAAAATCAGAGATAACGAAAAGATACTAAACCCAAGAACAAAAACTAGCCATATACAAAGAATGAGAAATGAAAATGGCTTAGATTTCTCAAAGAAATCCTAGAAGTTAAAAGTTATAAGAACAAGCCTTCAAATTCTAAGAGAAATTATTTCTTAGCCCAGAATTATTAATCAAATGGCAGGGTAGAATAGAGACATTTTTGCATGTGAAAAATAACAGAAAATGTCTGTCTCATTCTTGTTTGAATCTGTTCCCCTACTTACTAGGTGTGTGACCTTTGGCAAACTACTTCAGCTCCCTTGCCTCACACTGTAATTCACATGTAAAATGGCGACTCCCCTCAGACCTCCTTCATAAGGTTGCTGTATGGATTCTGTGAGTTATTGCATGATTAATCCTGAGAACAGAGCCTGGCATAAAGTAAGTACTCAATAAATTGTTAATTACTGTTTTTAATTATTGTAAAATAAAAAGAAAGTCTCTACGAATCAATAGGATATTTCTGAAGTTCATGTGTACATCTTATTTGGTTACTAGAAAGCCATTTGTATTTTTCTTTTTACATAATGTCAGCCATACTTTTTGTATTCTCTTTTTTCCCCCATTTGTCTCCCTGTCTTTCTTACTTCAACATTTATTATGTTAGCACAACTGCTGAGTTTTTTGGTACGTGATGAGAGAATGACATAAAATCTATGCTTAAGTAAATTGAGGGAAAAAATGCAAGAAAAAAAACTTGTCTCCAGACACAGTGGGGAAAAAATAGAATTAAACTCATATTGGACTTTTAAATCAATTTTTTGAGTTAAAAAATATAAGTGAAAATTATCCTCTGAGATTAGAACCAATTCATTAATCAATGTTGAATACAAGCAGTTGGCTATGTCTCCAGTTCCTAATGCCTTTCTGAACTGACATGCTTCATTACTGTCAGATGAGTTTTCAGCTGAGAGGGATAGCTTTGAACACTCACTGCCCTTTAGCAGGCAAACACGCAGGAAATGGCACAAGAAGCTTGAAACCAAACTCGCGTTCCTAGACTCAGTTTGGTTTTCACTCAGTGTGGCTGACTGGCACCTGCTTCAACAAACATTGGTACCCTTCCCCTCTATTCCTTCGTGAAGCTATCTTCTCAGCTGAGGAACAATTAGAAAAACATTTGGGGCACATGGAAGGAATTAAAAGAATATCCAAAGTAAATTCTCCTCCTACCACACAATAAACCCTGACTCCCGTAACAGAAAAATCCACTTTCAAATCAAATTCTAAAGCATTCTAAAGGATGGCTTTGGTAAAGACTGCTTGAAATACCTTCCGGGTAGGTCCAGATTTTCAGTACAATTGGATTTTAAGTGTAAGAGGAAATGCCTTTCTGCAGCCCTGCTTCCTCTATGTAAACAAGGTGTCCTCAGCAAGGCCCTCAGAGGCCCACCCACTCATACCTGCCAGGATGTTGCTGGCCTCCAGCACACGCTTCCCCCAGCAAATTCAGTTCACTCCAAAAGAAAGAAAAATTAAATAAGGTTTTCTCAAAACCAAACAAAACAAAAACAGAAAAAACTGACATTTCTATTACCCTTTTGTTTTCCAGGAGTGCTAGCAGAACCTCAGGATAAGATGGACAAAAAGCAGACTGAAAGGCAAGAAATCTGGCTCTAACACCAAAACTTCATGCCAGTGTTCTGAGTCTGCATTTCTTCCCTATAAAATAGTGGCAATTCCTATTTATAGGCCTTCTTGCCTCCTTGAGAAAATCAGATGAGCTACTTGATGTGAAAGGACTTAAAAACTATCTTTGTTATTCTAATTGATAAAATTTATTTATTTTTTTTAACAAATATTTGTTTAGTATGCCCAGCACTATTCTAGGTCTGGGGCACATAAGAACGAGCAGTAGTAGGCCGGAAGTGGTGGCTCACGCCTATAATCCCAGAACTTTGGGAGGCCAAGATGGGCAGATCACCTGAGCCCAGGAGTTTGAGACAAGCCTGGCCACCATGGTGAAGCCCCATCTCTACAAAGAATATAAAAATTAGCCAAGTGTGGTGGTGCACACCTGTAATCCCAGCTACTGAGGAGGCTGAGGCGAGATAATCACTTGTACCTAGGAGGTGGAGGTTGGAGTGAGCCGAGATTGTGCTACTACACTCCAGCCTGGGAAACAGAGTGAGACTCTGTTTTAAACAACAACAACAACAAGAACAACAAAAACCAACAGTATTAATATAAAGTCTTTTTCTCCAAGACGCTTTCATTTAAAAATACACATACATACTTTGGGAGGCTAAGGAGGGCAGATTGTGTGAGTCTAGGAGTTTGAGACCAGCCTGGCCAACATGTCAAAACCCTGTCTCTACTAAAAATACAAAAAATTAGCCGGGAATGGTGGTACATGCCTGTAATGCCTGTAGTCCCAGCTACTCAGGAGGCTGAGGTGGGCAGAATCACCTGAGCCTGGGAGGTCGAGGCTGCAGTAAGCCAAGATTGGGCAACAAAGTGAGACTCTGTCTCAAAAATTTAAAAAAAAATAAAAAAATACATATATACACACACACACACATACAGAGAGAGATGAAATGCATATACATAATACATACACATAGTATATATTAGGGTTATCCAGAGAAACAGAATTAGGATATATATACATAGAAATATGTATTTATTTTTATATCTATATTTATATTTATATGTACACACATACACACAAAGAGAAAGAGATTTAAGGAATTGGCTCATGTGATTGTGGAGATTTTATGAGTCTAAAATCTGATGAGTTGGGCCCTAGGCAGAGCTGCAAGGAAGACTCCAAAGGCAATGTGCTTTTACAAAACTCAGATAAATTGTATGATCTCCGGTTCAATACTCTGTCTGAAAGTCCATCTAAGACTTAGAAGTTGAAATAATTCTATGATCCATTGGTTGGATTAATGAAGCTATGTTTAATGGTGGAAAGCAAATGTTCACATTTTCATTTAAGTCCCCAAGAGAATCAGGGTGATCTGGAGTATTAAAACAATAGAGTAGTATCTTAAAAGCTCTATTATCCAGTTATATCACTGAGAGACAAGAAACATAACTATATGCTTTACCATCTGTGCATGAGCTGAATAACAGACATGCAGTGAAAGGAGTAACATGATTGGTCACTGATCAAGTTCCATATTTGTTATTTGCATAGTGATTTGTGGACTGAAGAGGTAGCAACTGTGCTTTATTGCAATTACCACAGCTAATGTACACTGACTGGTAACCAAAATTGAAATTTTGCTTCTGTCTATTTAAAATCCAAGCTGGTTGAGATCATATAAGGAATTACTAGATAGAAAACAGGAGGAAGTTAAGGACTATACCAGGTGGGATCCCAAATTGTAGAGGTAAAATAGGAAAAATTTAGTAAAAGAGATTATGATAAAGCAGCCAGTGAGGTGGTGGGAAAGCAAGAAAATGTAGTGCCTAGAAATCAAATTTCTGTAGTGTTTTGAGAATGGGTAAACTCTCGACTTTGGTCAGAATGCTCCTAAGTGGACTGCAGGCTATGTGGGAGCTGGGTGAGGCCTGCGACCGCCGTCTTTCCCCCACTTCCCTAGTGACCTGTGTGACTCAGCAGAGGCAGCCATAATCCCCCTGTGAACATACCTCCATTGGGCTGAGAACCACACCCCCATCCCCCACAGCAGCTGCACCAAGGCCCACCCAAGGAGACTCTGAGATCAGACAGGCCTATCCTTATCCCCACCTAGTAGTCTTTCTCTACCTGCCCCAGCTGCTGAAGACAAAGGACATAATCTCTTGGGAGCTCTATAGCCCCACCCACTGCCTGATCCTACCTATACAGCTGCAGCTGATACACTCTGGAAAATGCCACTTCCTGGCTAGAGGCCAGTCAACACAAAACCAGCACACTAAAGAAAAATACAAGCAAGGTCCCACACAGACTCTATTTCACTTTGCAGACACTCCCCAGTACCAGTTCAGAGCCTGGTAGGCTCCGCTGGGTGACTAGACCCAAAAGAGCAAAAACAATCACTGCAGTTTGCCTCTCAGGAAGCCCCATCCCTAGGGGAAGTGGGAGAACACCACATCAAGGGAACATCCCATGGGGCAAAAGAATCTGAACAGCAGCACTTGAGTTCCAGATCTTCCCTCAGACATAGTCTATCCAAATGAGAAGGAACCAGAAAAATAATTCTGGAATTACAACAAAACAAGTTTCTTTAATACCCCCAGAAGACCACACCAGCTCACCAGTAATGGATCCAAACCAAGACAAAATCTCTGAATTGCCAGAAAAAGAATTCAGAAGGTCGATTAGTAAGCTAATGAAGGAGGCACTAGAGAAAGGTGAACTCCAACTTAAAGAAATCAAAAACATGACATGCAATATGAGAGGAAAAATCTTCAGTGACATAGCATAAATAAAAAACAATCAGAACTTCTGGAAATCAAGGATACATTTAGAGAAATGCAAAATGCATTGCAAAGTCTCAGCAATAGAATAAAATGATCCAAAGAAAGAACTTCAGAGTTCAAAGACAAAGCTTTTGAATTAACCCAATCTGACAAAGACAAGAAAAAAAACTTTAAAAATGAACAAAGTCTCCAAGAAGTTTGGGACTGTTAGGCATCCAAACCTGAGACTAACTGGTGTTCCTGAGGAAGAAGAGAAATCTAAATGTCTGGAAAAGACATTTGAGAGAATAATCAAGGAAATCTCCCCTGGCCTTGCAAGAGATCTAGATATCCAAATACGAATAGCTCAAAGAAGATCTGGGAAATTCATCACAAAAAGATCATCGTCTAGGCACATAGTCATCAGGTTATCTAAAGTCAAGATGAAGGAAAGAATCTAAAATCTGTGAGGCAAAAGCATCAGGTAACCTATAAAGGAAAGCCTATCAGATTAACAGATTTCTTAGCAGCAACCCTACAAGCTAGCGGAATTGGGGTCCTATTTTAGCCTCCTAAAACAAAACAATTATCAACCAAGAATTTTTTATCCAGAGAAACTAGGAAAGATATAGTCTTTTCTAGACATAACAAATGCTGAGAGAATTCAACACTGCCAATCTGGCACTACAAGAACTGCTAAAAGGAGCTCTAAATCTTGAAACAAATCCTCAAAACACACCAAAATAGAACCTCCTTAAAGCATAAATCTCACAGGACCTATATAACAATAACACACTAAAAAATAATCAAGGTATTCAGGCAACAAATAGCACAATAAATAGAATAGTACCTCACATCTGAATACAAACACAGAATGGCAAATGGATAAGAATTCACCAACCAAGTTTCTGCTGTCTTCAGGAGACTCACCTAACACATAAGAATTCACATAAACTTAAGGTAAAGGGGTGGAAAAAGATATTCCATTCAAATAAAAACCAAAAGCAAGCAGAGTAGCTATTTCTATATCAGAAAAAACAAACTTTAAAGCAACAGCAGTTAAGAATGACAAAGAGGGACATTATACAATGATAAAGGGACGAGTCCAACAGGAAAATATCACAATCTTAAATATATATATATGCTAACACTGGAGCTCCCAAATTTATAAAACAATTACTACTAGACCTAAGAAATGAGATAGATGGCAACATAATAATAGTGGGGTACTCTAATACTCCACTGTCAGTACTAGACAGGTCATCAAGACAGAAAGTCAACAAAGGAACAATGTAGGGTGCAGTCACCATTTTCCCTTTCCATTCCCACCTCCCTGTCTGCCTCCAAACATTCCAGCTGGGCATTAGGCCCTGTTACTCCACTAAAATAACCCTGTCTAGGTCCAGATTGATCTTAATATTCCAGTTTCAACGGTTAATTAGTCCACACTACTTGACCTCTTAGGAGCATTTTGACCAAATCTGAGAGCTTCCTCCTTCTTCACATGCTACTAAAATTTGGTTTCTGGGCACTGTGCTTTCTTGGTTTTTCCACCACCTCTCTGGCTGCTCTTTCTCTTTTGCCAAACTTTCCCTGTCTATCTCACGTCTACAGTTTGGGGCACTACCAGGTATAGTCCTTAACCTCTTACTGTTCTATATCTAGTAACTTCCTCTATGATTGTCAACCAGTTTGAGGTTTTAAATAGCATCTATATATCAATGACTCCTAAATTTGTATCACTAGCCACCATCTCTTCCCTGAGCTTTAGAATAGGTGATAATATTCCTTTCAACCTATCATATCTAAAGGAAAACTTTTAATTTTCACTTCCCAGCTGTTGCTTCCCATCTTCTCCATCTTTATATATGATACCATTATACCCTTACTTGCCCTAGCCAAAATCTTAGGAATGATCTTTAATTCTTTTCTTTCCCTCACAGCCCATACCCAATCTATCAGTCAGTTTGCTCAGTTTGGTCTTCAGGATATATCCTGAAGCTGACCTCTTCTTAAACTCCATTGCTAAAACCCTGGTCCAAACCATCATTATTCCTCACCTAAACTGCTGCAAAAACCTCCCAACTGGTTTTCTTGTTTCTACTACAGCTATTCCATAGTCAACTATTAGTTCAGTTTCCAGAATGATCCTCTAAAAATGCAAATGGCATCACATCACTCCTCTGATTAAAACCTTCTGGTGGCTTCTCATCACACAAAGTATAAAATCCAAACTCTTTACCACAATCTACAAGGGCTTCTGTGATCTGTCCTCTCCATGCTTCTTCAAGCTCATCTTCTAATTCTCTACCTCTGGCTCACTCTAGCTACACTGTCTATGTTCTGCTTTATACTACAAGCTCATTCCTGTTTTGGAGGATTTGCATTTGCTATTCCTTCCACATAATATCCCCTACCTCCTTCAATCTTAGCAGTGCTTTATTTATTTATTTATTTACTTAGAGGTCAGCTCAGCAGGATGTCTTCCATGATGACTTTATATAAAGGAGCACTTCCTGTTCACATGCCTGTTCCACCTTCATTTTACTTCATAAAAATTATCACACCTCTTGACATTCCATTATAAATACACACACACATACATACACAGGGCAAGGGCAAGAGCGAGAGCGAGCGAGAGAGACAGAAAGAGAGAGAGGCAATCCTCAGCACACTTTTGATATGCATGGGGTTCAGTTACAACATTTTAAATAAAAACACTAGTCCCTCAACAATATGATTCAAATTTCTGTTCTCATGGTAGATTAACAGTAAGGAATTCCATAAGGTACAAAATTTGCCACCAACCCTTCAGTCCACAAATCACTATGTAAAAAAAGAGATGTGTATAATGATCAGTAACTAACTGCATCACTCCTTTCAACATCCGTTAGTGATTGCTTACTGTGTTTCTGTTATTCAGTTCATCACAGACAGCAAAGCATGGACTTTGGATGCCTCTTTGTCTCCTACTGATAAACCCATATGATGTTTTATGAAAATGAGTCACTGAAAGAGAGAATTAGACAACAAAGATGAAAAAGCAGCAAAGAAACAACAAATGATAACACAAAATAAAACAGAAATAAAATGTAAATAGAATTACAAAAGAAATATCTGACCATGGGAATATTAATACTGGCGTCGTTTGAGAAACTATAGATATATAACCAAAGGAACTCAGTGAGGCGCAGCTATCAACACACATGAGGAAAAGTGGGTGTGATGAAAAGGATGAAGATGCCCCAGAAGTCATGCTTGCCAAAAAAACCTCCCCTTAAAGGAATTATCAAAGGTACATCATGATATTGAAGGCACAAAGGAGAAAACATTGGAAGGTGCTTCAGACTCAGAAAAGAATATGACAATTTGACCAGATATTGAGAAGACGCTCACTCTGTATGGTAGGTTATACGACAAGAAGGCAAGCACTGTTCAAACTACTCCTGATACTTTTTTCCCAGGATATAAAATACTTTAATTTTGAATGTTTCTAATGTTTGAAACTATAGTATGTTAAATTACTATTAGTTGTACTATTTTTTCAATTTCCTATACAATCATAACTTTAAGCAGTCAGAGATTTTTAAATATTAAATGTTTTATAGGTTATGGAACAATAGTAGCATTTTCATTGATTTTTACAATCATTTTGCATTTCAGCTTGCATGGCCATTATTACGGTCCCACACTACTGTGGAAAGCAAACATTGTATAAAGAAATAAAAATAACTACAATAATCAGAACCCTTAAAAAGAATGAAAAATTGAGGGGACTCATGTTAACTGATTTAAAGCATATTACAAAGCTGCAAGGCCAAGTTGGGTGGATCAAAAAGTCAGGAGATCAAGACCATCCTGGCTAACATGGTAAAACCCCATCTCTACTAAACACACACACACACACACACACACAAAATTAGCCAGGCATGGTGGTGGGTGCCTGTAATCCCAGCTACTCGGGAGGCTGAGGCAGGAGAATTGCTTGAACCTGGGAGACAGAGGTTGCAGTGGGCTGAGATTGCACCATTGCACTCCAGCCTGGGTGACAGAGCAAGATTCCATCTCAAAATAATAATAATATTATTATTATAAAGCTACAATAATCAAATCAGGGTAGCACCAGTAAAAGGATAGATGAATATATCAGTGGACCAGAATAGAGTCCAGAAATAGATCCATACATATGTGGTTAATTGATATTTGTCAAATGGGCCAAGGTAATTCAAAGAGAAATGGACAGTGGTCTCAAAAAATTATGCTGAATCAACTGGGCATCTTCATGAAAAATAATAAACCTCAACCTCACACCATACAAATAATTTATTTCTCAACCTCGCACCATACAAAGAATGAATCATAGCCTAAAACATAAATCTAAGCATAAACCTTAAAACTTCTAGAATAAAACATCGGAGAAAAATTTTACAACCATGGAATAGGTTCATTTATTAATTTAAAATAAATATAATTTATATGTATTATAATTAAAAATTTATTAATGAGAGCATGAAAGCACAAACACAGAAGGAAAAACAACACACAGCAATTGATCAAAATTAAAACTTTTACTTTTCAAAGGATATCAAGAAAATGCAAAGGAAAGCCAGAAATTTGGAGCATACATTTGAAATACATATATCTGACAAATCGTGTATCCAAAATACATAATGAGATCTTACAACTCAAGGAACAGACAAACTACTGATTAAAAATAAACATGCAAACAAGCAAAATAATTGGGCAAAGACTGAACAGATATTCACCAAAAAAAGTATGAGAATTGTAAATAAGTACATAAAAGGATGTCCACCTTCATTAATGAAGGAAATAAAAATAAAAATCACAATTAGATACTATTTCAGACCTATTGGAATAGCTAGAATTAATCAGACAAAACCAAAGAAGGGTGAGGAGCAACTGAAACTTGCTTACAGTGTTCTTTGGAGTATAATAAGGTACAATCACTTTGAAAAAGAGCTTGGCAAACACCACATGTTCTCACTCATAATTTGGAGTTGAACAATGAGAACACATGGACTCAGGGAGGGGAACATCACACACTGAGGCCTGTTAGGGGGTGGGGGTTAGGGGAGGGATAGCATTAGAAGAAATACCTAATGTGGATGATGGATTGGTGGGTGCAGCAAACCACCATGGCACGTGTATACCTATGTAACAAACCTGCACGTACTGCACATGTAACTAATTTTTTAGTCCTGCAAAGGCAGACTGGTCCCCAGGTAAGAAGGGGCTCTTTTCAGGAAAAAGCTGTTACCAGTTTTGTTTCAGAGTCAAACCGTGAACTGAATCCTTCCCAAAGTTAGTTTGGCCTACACCCGGGAATGAACAATGACAGCTTAAATGTTAGAAGCAAAATGGAGTTGGTTAGGTCTGATTTATTTCACTGTCATAATTTCCTCAGTTATAATTTGTAAAGGTGGTTTCAAAATTAGTGTTCATTTTTTAAATGTTTGGTAGAGTTCTCCAGTGAAACTATCTGGACCTGAATATTTTTCTTTGGAGAACTTTTTGATTATGAATTCAATTTCTTTACTGTTATTTGAATGTGTAATCATTTTTGTGGACACATATTTCCTTTTGGACAAAGATCTAGAAGTTGGAGATTCTGTATCTTTGGGTCAGCAGATGTTAAACTTCATTTTAAAATGGCCAAACTCCTTTATTATTATTATTATCCTTTAAGATCTGGGATACGTGTGCAGAACATGCAGGTTTGTTACAAGACACTATGGTAGTGTTTTAGGGAACAGACTCTAGATCTATCCCTAGATCCATCCAGAGAGATCCACAGAAGAGAACCTAGAACCCAGAAATAGACCCACAAAATACACCCAGTGGCTTTTAATAAAGATGCTAATGAAAGATAAAATGGCTTATATCCAAAAGACAGGCAACAATAAATGCTGGCAAGAATGTGGAGGAAAGGGAACCCTCGTACACTGTTGGTGGGGATGCAAATGAGTGCAACCACATGGATTACAGTTTGGAGGTTGCTTAAAAAACTAAAAATAAAGCTAGCACATGATCCAGCAATCCCACCGCTGGGTATATACCCAAAAGAAAGGAAAGCAGTAAATCAAAGATATATCTGCACTCCCATGTTTATTGCTGCACTGTTCACAATAGCTAAGATTTGGAAGCAACATAAGTGTCCATCAACGGGTGAATGGATAAAGGAAATGTGGTACATATACAAAATGGAATACTATTCCGCCATAAAAAGAATGAGATCCTGTCATTTGCAACAACATGCTTGGAAAAGGAGATCATTATGTTAAGTGAAATAAGCCAGACACAGAAAGACAAACATCACATGTTCTCAGTTATCTGTGGGTTCAAATTAAAAAAAAAAATTTTTTTTTTGAGATCGAGTCTTGCTCTGTCACCCAGACTGGAGTGCAGTGGTGCGAGCTCAGCTCACTGCAACCTCCGCCTCCCGGGTTCAAGCAATTCTCCTGCCTCAGCCTCCCAAGTAGCTGGGACTACAGGCGCCTGCCACCATGCCCAGCTATTTTTTTTTTTTTTTGTATATTTAGTAGAGATGGGATTTCACTGTGTTAGTCAGGATGGTCGTGATCTCCTGACCTCATGATCCACCTGCCTCGGTCTCCCAAGTGCTGGGATTACAGGCGTGAGCCACCATGCCTGGCAATCGAATCAAACTAATTGAACTCATAGAGTAAAAGGATGGTTATCAGAGGCTGGGAAGGTTAGTTGGTAAGGGGTGGGGTGGGGGTCAGGGTAAGAAGCAGGTGAGGATAGTTAATGGGTACAAAAAGAAACAATGAATAAGACCTACTATTTGATAGCACAACAGGGTGACTATAGTCAATACTAACTTAATAGTACATTTAAAAATAACTAAAAGTATAATTGGATTGCTTCTAACATAAAGGATAAATGCTTGAGAGGACAGATAGCCCATTCTCCATGATGTGATTATTACACATTGCCTGCCTGTATCAAAACATCTCATGTACCCCATAAATATATACACCTACTATGTACCCACAAAATTAAAAATTATTAAAAATTTTTAAAAAGAATTCTCATAACAGTAAAGAAAGACAATTCAAACAGAAAATGGACGAAAGATATGGAAGAGATATTTTACCAAGACAGATATATAGATGGCAAATGAGTACACGAAAAGATGTTCAACATCATTAACCATTAAAGAAACAAATTAAAACTACAGTGAGAGATCACTGCACACCTGTAAGAATAGCTCAGATAAAAAACAGGGACAACATCAAATGCTGATGATGCTGAGAAGCTGGCTCACCGGAGCAATGACGCTGGAAATGTAAAATGGTACTGTTTCTCTGGAAAACAGCTCAGCAGTTTTATACAAAACTAAACATACTATCACCATATGACTCAGCAATTGTGTTCTTGGGCATTTATGCCAGAGCAATGAAAACTTATCTTTACACAAAAACACGTACACTAATGTTCATAGCAGCTTTGTTAGTAAGAGCCAAAAACTATAGAAACAACCTTCAATGGGAAGGAAAACCCATTGATAAATATATAACTTAGATAACCCTCAAGGGAAGGATGCCGAGTGAAAAATGTCAATCTTAAAAGTTGCATATTATATGATTCCATTTATATAGCATTCTTGAAGTAACAAGATTATAGAGATGGAGAATATATTACTCATTTCCAGGGGTTGGGGATGGAGGAGATGTATGCGGTTATTAAAGGGCAATGCAGGAGATCTTTGTGGTGACAAAACTGTTCTGACAGGGGTGGTGAATATACAAAGCTACACATGAAATAAAATTACCTAGAACTAAATACACACACACACACACGAGTACATGTAAAACTGGGAAATCTAAAGAACATCAGTAGATGATATCAATATCAATTCCTGGTCATGATACTGTACTATAATTCTGTAAGATGTTATCACTGGAGAAAACTGAATAAAGTGCACACGGAATCTCTCCGTGTTATGTCTTCAAACCACACATGAATCTAAAAATATCTCAAAATAAAAAGGCGTATTAAAACAAAAAGATTTGAATACAATCTCATAGCAGCATTTTCGTAACAGTCCTAGACCGGAAATAACCCAAATGTCCATCAACAGGTGAATGGAGAGGCAGATTTTCCTACTCAGAATTAGAAATGAACAAATTGTTCATACATGCAACACCATAGTTAATTTCCCAGACAATACTGAATGAAAGAAGACAGTATTTCATTTATATGAAGTTCTAGAACAAATACAACTAATCAATGGTGATGAAAAAAATTAAAGAGTTGGTGAAAGGGAGGAGTGAAGTGACTGCAAAAGAATCTGCAGACCTTTCTAGGATGATGGAAATATAAAGACATCTTGATTGAGGTGGTGGTTACATACGACACACATTTATCAAAACTTATCAAAGCATATCCTTTAAATCTGTACTTTTTATTGTAGATACAAATTATACCTCAACAAGTTATTTTTAAGTGTCGGCGTGGTTGTAAGACAGAGAGGAGTCTAGGATATTGAGGATGGAGGCAAGGAAGTGTCTGGGGAGTTTCTAGTGCAGGCATCTTTGATCCTGGTCAGATGGCCTTAAAGGGAAGGGTATACCAGTCAAGGAAATAGGGCACATTAAATAGGAATCCAGGAAATCCGGGAGCAGTAAAGCCTCTTTTCTCTATTACAACACCTCTTTACACCACAGAGGGTGTGGGGAATGAGAATCCTGAGGTCTATATTTCAGTGAGATACTGTTAATGATGACTTATAATTTGTACAGGCTATAATTTGAATATTTTTGATGTGCTTAATTAGTGTTATCATCAAGATTTACTAGGTAAACAAAAGGGGTCTGTTGGTTCAAGAACACACCTGACTTATCATATCCTCCCTTGACTACGCACTTTTGATTACTGAACATTTCCAGAGAATTAACAAATACAGCAGTAGATTAAATGATACGGAAAACATTAATCAGTGGGCTTAATATCCATACTTGGTGGGAGAGACACATACATATGCAAAGAGATTGAAGCATGTTCCAGGGGAAAGTTTAGCAGATAAAGCTACCAGCTTCTTTATTAATGGCCTTCAACTGCCTCAAGCTTGCCATGTTTTTAAAGCAAAATAATGTGTTTCTAACACAAATACTCCAGCAGCATATTACAGCCTGAAAGGGAAATGTGGTAAGGATACAAACAGCTCTCTACTATTTATGCCTTGTGGAACTGCCATTGAATTCTGATGTCCTGACACTGGGAATATCCAACTAGCTTGCAGAGAAGCCAATTCTTGGGAATTGCACCATCATTTTAATTTTGAAATTAAAAGAAATTAAGACATGAGGAAAAGATGCTTGAGATGCTGAATATAAAGACAGCATTGAATTATTCCGAGTCAGTTATCTAAAGAATAAATTCTTCACCATCAAAAACAATGCACCAATATCTTTATGAATTTTTTTCTGCTAAACCTCTCTTCTTTTTAGATATTTATAATGTAGAGCTATTGATTTTTGAGGTTCCTCCCGTGCAAACTTGGGAGCAAATTCATTATCAACTACCAATCTGAACCCAGGAAAGAGTTGAGTTTTTGAAACCAGGATTCCATGTCGTTTAGTAGCTACCTGCTTCCAAGTTTCCTTAATAAAATAGAACAGGAATAAAAATAATTCCTTTTGTATCTTCCTGACAAGGCTATTTGCAAATAAATGAAAGAATTCACCTAAAACATAAAGTATATTTCATGCATTATATAAGAGCTATTTGATGTACATTTGAGAAGACACTTGATAAAAGAGATTTACAATACAGATATTTGATACAGCTTAAAAACTATCTTTTAACAACATGAACAACCCAAAATAAAACTATTCTATAGAACTAAAATCTTAAATCTGCAAAATTCCAATAGAGTTGAAAATTAACCTATATATTTGGTTTTACGCAATATGATAATAATGTGAAACCAGTCAGTCAAACACAAAGACTTGTACAATGGAATAATTTAAAGCTAGTTTATGAATTCTTACAACCTTATTACAAGTTCTTTGATACTGAAGATCAAAGCACATAATATATAAAAACAAATATAAATTGTTAACTATTCTCTATTTTGTCCAATTTAATAATGAAAACATAAAATCTACCCACCATCATATATAAAAATAGGCCAGGGAACTCTATTAAGTATCTGTACAAAGGGCTTACATGAAAAATATGTGTTTACTATAGTCATCCTGCTGTGCTATCAAATCCTATTCCTTTGATCTAACCATATATTTGTACCCATTTGTATTTAGACAATTTAATTTAAGCAGAATAAATTTTTTAAAAAGAAATTTCTTCGAAGTGCCCCAGGTTTCAAACAGAAAGGTTTAGTAATGCTAATAAAGTACAACAGTATATTACAATCTATAGTTACACTATCTTCTACCACATGTGAATCTGAAGAAAAGGTTATTGATTTAGAAACCATCTGCCACAGACCTCACAGTTTCACCCAAAGAAGCAATTTGTTTTTATTTTCTATCACTATAACTTCTTATCCCTCTCACGACTCTCAGTTGTAAGTCCCAGTGAGTCACTTTCCTTTGTTTCATTTCTCCAAAAATTTCTAGAAAGGTGAAAATAAGTATATTGGTTTGCTTGAAGATATTTCCTCTACTATTCTTTCTCAAGTGGTCAATAGTATGTTACTAACAAATGAATTTCAACTATGAAGAATATATGTTTCCTGAGCTGACTCCCACTCCTGTTACAAGTGAATTACTGTAGTTCAGTAATCAATCTGCCTTACTCTTCTATTGCACACAAATATTTTTCTAGGCTAAGTTTTTAAAGAAACTTGAGCTTTGGAAATCAAACTCTAAGTAGGTACGCTGAAGATAGAGGTCTTCATTCTTTTGACAAATTCTACATTTTGAAAGCAATTTATTTTTGTTCTTCCTTACTTCACAATTGTTGACAAAGCTAGTCATTATGGAATTTGTCAGAATCCTAACTATACAGCCAATATTTTTAAAATTAGATACATTCACAATTTTTACTTTTTTCTCTATGGCAAAATTTTCTTTATCATCCGTACCCTGCTGCAACCTAAAATTGTGTGCACAGAAAGAGTATTCCCAAGGGATAAAAAAAAGTTTTTCACATTAACTTAAGCAAAGTAATTAAAAATATAAATTTAGTAAAACAGACATGTTTTTGAGTAAGTTTTTTCCAACATGTGGTGAGGCATGTATGTATAACCATATTTATGAATATGGTTATACTGTACATAATACAGTACATTAAGAATTTGACATGTTTTTTCCTTTATGATACTGAGAATATATAATTTAGCCTATTTCCATTTTTCCCCTGGCTGCCAGAAAGCTGAGAGTCAAACAAACCAGCTGCTCATTATATAACTATATTAGTCTCTTTTTGAACAAATTTGTTTTATTTTCTGTGCCAACTTCTAGAGTACTGTCTAGTAGTAATTCATTAGTTTTATGGTACATATGTTACACATCATAACCTTTTTCAAGTCTCTTTTAGATAACAGGTAGGATACAATAAAAGTGCAGACATATTTATTTAAGATCAAGGAAGTGTTTTTATTTTAGTAAAAATTAACAGAAATTGATAAATACTTTTATATGTCTTGAAAAAGTACTTAAAGCCACATTTCATCAAATAAAATAGATTTCATTTTAGCTTACCTATTGGTAATTTTCAGGGCTCTGAAAAGGCTTTAATTAAAGAGTATCAGAGGATTTAACAGCAGGATGACTGTTTGTGTCAATATTAAGCCAAGATTTACAAAGGCCTATTATGGTTCCAGTGACATTTCCTTCCTATTTTTCATATCAGCAGGAACATTTCTTGAGGGAATAGATTGCTACTTGCTGATCAGATCTCTGACAGTAAAGGTAGGCTAAGCAGGATGCCAGGTGAGGAACTAGAGAGTAAAATCTTATCAAATGTCAAGCTTGTAACATTGCACCTGCCATATAGTTGGTTTACCTCGAATGGTCATTGCTTTTCCTCAAAATCACATAAAGTTGTGTCCTAATAAGTGTTGGTATGCAACAAAATTATGCTTTAATAAACTGAATAATTTTTAAAAAATAATTTTGAAGCACGATAGAAGTTTAATAAACATCTAAAGAGATTTGAAAGCAAATAAGTAATTTTAGTCATCAAATTAGAAGCAAACCTCTCATATACTTTACATCCACTTCAAGGCTTTTTCTACTGCACGAATCAAATCACAGCTGCCTTATTTTCACCCAAAGATAACACACTGTAACACACTGTCTTGTGACTCCGTAAGGTTATTTATTACTAATATATTTTATATTTGCATGGCACTTTTGTATTTACAACACACTTTCATTTATAGATTATCTCATTCAAGCTTCATCATTCTGAGAAAACAGATTATAATCACATTAAAAAGCATGGGATGAGGTTAACAAATGAACTAAATAAACAAATAGAGTTAAAACAGCCTGACTAAGATACAGAATTTAAATTTTTTGAAGGCTGTGCAAAGCTAAGATAATGTCATTTGTCATCAAGCTCACTGAAAAGCTTTTATTAGGTAATATTTGTATACAGCACTGTTCTCTGGGATAAATTACAAACCATTAACATGGACAAACATACAAGGTGCATACATGTAGAGAATAAAGGCAAGATTAATATACATAATAGTAGCAAAAAAAAAAGTCTTTTATCAAAGTCCAGATGCATAAGAATAATATGCATATGGATATCATAGGAGTGGTGATAGGTAGATAAAATTTATCACTTTTTTATTTCAAGATAATAATATTTTAACTTATGTAATTCCTACAAGAACCCTCAGTGAGGTAAGAACTGTTTTATGCCTGAGGAAACTGAGGAACAAAGATTAAGAAACATTACTGAAAGCCAGGCATGGTGTTTGACGCTTGTAAACTCAACACTTTAGGAGGCTGAGGTGGGTAGATCACTTGAGATCAGGAGCTTAAGACCAGCCTGGGCAACAAAGTAAGACCCTGTCTCCACAAAAAATAACATAAAAAATTAGCCGAGCATGGTAGCTTGCACCTGCAGTCCTAACTCCTCCGGAGATTGAGGTGGGAGGATAGGTTGAGTCCAGGAGTTTGAGGCTGCAGTGAGCTGATTGTGCCTGGGCAACACAGTAAGAGTGAGACACCGTTTGACAAGAAAATAAAGAGGGGAGGGGAGGGGAGGGGAAGTGGGGGAGGGGAGGGGAGGGGAGGGGAGGAGAGGAAAGGGAAAACATCACTCAAGATCACACACCTAATAAGTGGCCAAAGGGGGATTCAAACCCAGGCAGTTCGGCTCCCTACAACTTAACCCTGCCCTCACTCTACTGCATGGAAAAGTTATCTGCCACGGCGAACAGGAAATTGAAACCGTCTGAAAGGGGTGAGCAGAGCTTATCTTATGATCAGGTGGTACCTGCGAGAAATAATTTGAGGGAAAAATAAGTAAAATAACTTAAAAATATTCACCTCACTGACTCTCCACCATGAGGAGTTTCCTTTATAGGATCTATTTACCAAAATTCCCTATTTGATGCAGTATTCAGGTATATGTACAGTCACTATCCAACACCTTTGTTTTCAACTAATATCATGGGGATTACAATGACTCTCATGACACCCACGTGAAAGAAAATAAAACCCCACATCCAGGGCAGTGCCCAGACCTGAACCTTACTGACAGAATAAGGAAACCAAAATAACCAGCTTCAAATGTGGGCTGAGGACCAGGTAGGAAGTGGATGACATACAGTGGAACCTTCCAAACACACAGAATAGCACCCACAGAATAAAACAGAGCCCTGGATGCCAGCGTGGTCATTGATCACACAAGGCTAGAGGGATGACAGAGAAAAGGCGAGCCTTCAAGGCTTTAAAATTGGGAGCAGAGACCTTGGCAATAAGAAACTGCTGGAAAGCTTTCAGAGAAGGTTTGAAACAGAAAGGCAGGTTGGTTAATTTGGCACCACCAGGAGGAACATGGTGTGGAGTCTAGCCAGGTCTATGAGGCCTAGAATCCTGAGACAGGAGATTGCAGGAAACCAAATGCAGAAGGTGGCACCAGGAGAGTCCTCATACACAGCACATCCTAGAATATGCTCCAGGGATTCAGAATGATGGATGATGGAGAATGCGCTCTTGCTTATGATATTTCCAGGAAAGATCTGGGACAGAGTGGTCTCACAGAATCTTGAGTTTTCCCCCGTGGCAACTTGACTGAAGGAGACAATTTTGATATGCCATATCTGCTTTCTATTTTATACCACCCAGAGAAGCTCAGAGGGGATGGGAAAGTAAAAGCTCACTGTTCAAAAGAGTGAGATAGTGTT
This sequence comes from Mandrillus leucophaeus, assembly GCF_000951045.1. Lineage (NCBI taxonomy): Eukaryota > Metazoa > Chordata > Mammalia > Primates > Cercopithecidae > Mandrillus > Mandrillus leucophaeus. The sequence goes on along the minus strand of NW_012103732.1, from coordinate 2,048,600 downwards.
TCATGTCTGTTTCTGAGGAGACCACGGGTACTGTGACAGACAAGCAGATGGTGGGTAGCACAGCAATGGTGGGTAGCACAGGAAATGGAGCTCCCTAGGCAGCATGATCACAGAAAGAACTGCCATCGGTGGCCTGTATTTTTCCAGAAGAGGAAATTAAAGGACACATAAAATCAGAGAAGAAAGTGGGGAGGCAGAAAAGCTTTCAGGAGCAGTGAGTACACTGAGTACCAATTTGACAGCCAGACACTATAAAAGATATGGGTTTGGATCCAAATGCCCAGTTGATAGAGCACTGAGGCAGCTTAGAATCTTCAACACAAACACAGCAGAGAGGGGTATAAAGTGATTGAGCTGAGATGTAAGCAATAATTCCTAGACCCAGATTTCAACAGCAGCAGTATAGCTCTTGGTGGGAAGAATAAATATTTTATACGTATAGAAGTAAAAATGATATGTGTGTTAATTTCCAAAGAGGGATTAAAGACCTTCCTCTAATATAGTAGCAGTGTGTAAATGTTCTCCAAGACTTATTTTATTAAGCACACATTCCTGGGAAGGTGATAAAGCTAGCTATTAGATTGCATTCTGAAGGTGCTCAATTATTTTATTTATATGTGGACCCTCACCTTTCTAAAATCTCTACACTGGGCCAAATAGGAGACCACTGAGCTTAGTATGCCAGCTCATTCCTGGATATGTTCATTGCTCCTAGGAGCAAATGCTGTGTCTTCCACCAAATTTTTAGGTGTCTAAGCAGACAAATATCTTGAAAACCTGATGATATTTTATGCTGAGCTCCCCAAATCTGTGCTGAATAAATGCAGAGATATGGCTTATACTGGAGAAACTAAAAAGATATATATACATTCCTTATATCGGTAACATTAACAAGCAGCTATCATTTCACTGTTTATACTATACTAAGCATGCAGATATTAAAATTTATCCTCTCCAAATGATCCTTTAAGGTAGGTGGCCCCAATTTACAGAAAAGGAAACTGAGGCCTACCTATTGGAACAACTTCCTCAAGAATACATGAAGCTGGAAAGTGGCAGACATGAGGTTAAATACAGATCTGCTTGAAGTTAATATCTTAACCACTAGGCTCCTAAGCACAGTGCTGTCAGCTGGGAATACAATAATGAATAAGTCATGGTTCAGTCTTCCAGGAGTCCCCATGGGAATAAAGAGAGAGAGGAGAAAGAGTAGATATGATCCATAAGAGTATGAAGAAATCCTGTAAGTATACGCAGACTAGCAACTAACAGCCTGAGTATAAACAGTGAGGGTCAGTGTCTGCACTGGGCCTTAAAAGGAGCAGTCTGATTGGCATGAGGGCTGAGGATAGCTGCAGGGGGAAAGTGTCCATCCCGATGAAGTGCCTTTTACCAGCTGATTGAATCTATTCTAAATATCAGTGGACTGAATCACTGAATAGAATCGCCGATAAGGAAGACTCTAGTTTTAATGGTCACTTTTCAAAATAAGCCCAAGTTTCTCATTATTCTTAAGCTATCTTCAGATTTGATTAAGCCAGCTGTTTAATACATTCAATGGATTGATTTTTTAAAAAAATTAAGAGTATTAAACCAGAAGAGCTTCAATAAAGACCCTCAGATTGATGTTAAGTTATTGATTACCGGCTTTTGTGTTTAGCACTCTAGCTAATTGGGTATCTGATCATCGTATATTTCAAAGCAGTTTTCCCAGGTTCATTAGCAAGGAACTTCTATAATTCAAATCCAAAGCTTCATTTCAAATATATTGCCCTTCTTTCTTCTTCCTAATCTAGAGGGCTACAGTTTGTCACTGAGGAAATTAAACTGAGCAAGAACAAGTTATTTTTCACAAAGCCCACTTGTTAAGATTTAATACTCTGTAATACTGATAAGATTATATCTACCTAAACAAATTAATTTAGCAGTTTAGAAGTATCTAAGAAAACCTAAACATGTATAACCCATAATAATCTGACTATTCAGTGTTTATTCTATAGAAATCTCCACTTAGGTGGGCACAATGAAGCATGTACAAGGATGTTCAATGCAGTATTGTTGTAAGAGCAAAAGCTGGAAGCAACATAGATGATCATTAATTAAGCAACAGTTAAATAGGTATCCTGTTTAGCCTACGAATTCACAATGAGGTCAATCTGTATGAACTAACATAGTAAGATCTCTAAGACATATTAATGAAAAAAAATCAAATTGTTAAAAATGTATGATAAAACATCAACTGTGTAGAAACATCACTCACACCAAATCACATATATATACACACATACATATAAAAGAGAGATGCATACATATATACACAAGTTTTTATAGATATCTATCTATATTATATTTATGTACATAGCTCTCTTTATCCATATATGCATGCATATAGAGTTGTCCCTTGGTATCCATGTGGGATTGGTTCCAGTACCTCCCACAGATACCAAAATCTACAGATGCTCAAGTGCCTGATATAAAACAGTGTAGTATTTGCATATAATCTGTGTATGTCCTCCTACGTACTTGAAATCATCTGGAGATTACATATAATACCTAATATAATGTAAACACATGTAAATAGTTGTTATACTCTATTGTTTTGGGAATAATGACAAGAAAAATATGTCTGTATGTGTTTAGTACAGACACAAGGTTTTTAAAGAGTATTTTTGATCCATAACTCTTTGAATTCACAGATGCGGAATCCATGGATACAGAGGGCTGACTTACATACCTATATACATATATATGTGTGTGTGTATCTATACATATATGCACACACACATAAATATATATGTAAATGCATATCTAAATGCATAGAGATTGGGATTGAGGATAGCATTTAAGGAAACTTTTTGTTCTCATTACTTTATTGCTATAAAAATAATGAATTTCTATATTACTTATACAGATGGTCTCCAACTTACAATAGTTTAATTTACAATTTTTTGACTTTAAAATGATGTAAAAGTGATACACATTCAGTAGAAACCATACTGCAAGTATCCACACAACCATCCTGTTTTTCACTTTTAGTACAGAATTAAATAAATTACATGAGATGTTCCATACTTTATTATAAAGTAGGCTTTGTGTTAGATGATTTTGACCAATTGTAGACTAATGTAAGTGTTCTAAGCATGTTTAAGGTAGACTAGGTTAAGCTATGGCATTTAGTAGGTTAGGTGGATTAAATGCATTTTCAGCTTATCAGGATTTATCAGGTCAGAATCCCATTGTATGTCAAGGAGAATCTGTATAACTAAAAATAAAACAGTTTTCTAAATTTAAATTTTAAAAAACACCTTCAATTTAGAAACTAATCTACTACGTTCCATTTTTAACCAATAATTAATGTTTACTAGCCTATAGTTTTTAGCGTTTTTTTCCCACTTTCAAAAGAAAGACCTATGTTTTGCATTTTGATGCAAATTAATTTCGTGGGTCTCCAAACATGGCTGAGAACTCAGTGGGAGCAGGACACACACTTTACAGAGTACCACAAAATGGGTGTTTAATAACTATTAAAAAAGGAATGAACCAACCAATGAATAAATGACAGTAAACATTATACTTAGTTTCTCAGCATTGGTTGAGGTTTGAAGCCTGGCAATTTGTAGGGAGACATTAGAGGATATTCAAAGTGAAAACTAAAATCACTCTTTTATTCTGGGCAACATTGCTGTATTGGTTTTTCAGTGCTAAGGACTGAATCTCTAACAGCAAATTAAGATGTATGTATTAAGATTTTCTTCTCTAGCCGAGGACATTAATTTGTTAATTTTTCTGTTATAGTTTTTGAACATAGGTAATACATAATTAACATAATGTGGCATTTTAGGGGCAGCTTCCTAAGCTTTTGTTAGCCATTAAACATAAATACAAATTTTAAAATGTAACCACCATTTCATTTTAATTCTTTCAATTATTAAATGCTTTATTTTAGTATTTTGCTAAAAGTCACAAATTGCATTTCGATTTGGTATCTACCTAATTGTAATGCAATCCAAAAATTCTACATTTCTTAATAAAAGTTAATTAATTAACATGGGAGTATAGATTAAACAACATCCCCAGAATACATTTGATAAAGGTTTAATATCCAAAATATATAAAGGAACTCAATAGCAAGAAAACAACCCAATTAAAAAATAGGCAGAGGATCTGAATAGACATTTCTAAAAAGAATATATACAAATGGCCAACAGGTATACAAAAAAGGCTCAATATCACCGATCAGCAGAAAAATGCAAATTAATACCACAATGAGATTTCACTGCATACCTGTTAGAATGGCTATTATCAAAAAAATGAAAGATTGTTGGGCACAGTGGCTCACACCTGTGATCCCAGCACTTTGGGAGGCTGAGGCAGGTGGATCACTTGAGATCAGGAGGTTGAAACCAGCCTGGCCAACATGGTGAAATCCCATTTCTACTAAAAATAACAAAAGCCGGGCGTGGTGACATATGCCTGTAATCCCAGCTACTCAGGAGGCTGGGGCAAGAGAATTGCATGAACCCAGGAGGTGGAGGTTGCAGTGAGCCGAGATGGTGCCACTGCACTCCAGTCTGGGCAACAGAGTGAGACTCTATCTCCAAAAAAAAAAAAAGAAAGAAAGAAAGAAAAGAAAAAAAGAAAAAGAGAAAAAGACAAAAAGTAACAAATATTGACATGGATGTGAAGAAAAGGGAACACTTGTGCACTATTGGTAGGAATGTAAATTACTGCAACCATTTTGAAAACCAGTAGGGGAATTCCTCAAAACATTAAAAATAGAACCGCCATATGATCCAGCAATCCCAATACTGGGTATACATTCAAAGGGAATAAAATCAGTGTATGGCAGAGATATCTACACTCTCATGTCCTTTGCAACAGTTTTCAAAATACACAAGACATGAAATCAAGCTAAGTGTCCTTCAACAGGTGAGTGGATAAAGAAAATGTGGTATATATACACAATGGAATACTATTCAGCTTTAAAAATGAAGGACACTTGTGTTAGTTGCAACAACATGGATGAAGCTGGGGGATATTGTATTAAGTGAAATATGTCAGACACAGAAAGACAAATACCACATGATCTCACTTATATGTGGAATCTTAAAAAGTTGAACTCATGGATTAGGGAGATGTTGGTCAAAGGATATAAAATTTCAGTTAGATAAGGGTAATAAGTTTAAGGGATCTATTATACAACATGGTGGCTATAGTTAATAACAATGTATTGTATTTTGAAAATTGCTAAGATAGATTTTAAGTGTTCTCACCACAAAAACTGATGGATATGTGAGGTAATGCACATGTTAATTAGCTCAATTTAGCCATTCCACAATTTATACATATTTCAAAACATCATGTTGTACATGATAAACATAAAATTTTTGTCAATTCGAGATAAACAAAACAACATCCTCCAAAATTTTATCTATGAAAAGTTTGTCAGCATAACATAATGTAAATGTAAGCATGTAGAAGAATTAAGAGTAGAGTTCATTGAAAATATGGATGCTATAACTTTATTCCAAGTCTACTGAATTGGAATCTCCTGCACTGGGACTGAGGAAATTGTATTTTAACACACTCCACTGGTGAATCTTTTACACACCAAACTTTAGGACTGCTGAGACAGAATGCTGCACCCTTCCTTGAATTTGTACACCTTTGTTACTCAAACTGTGGTTCTAGGACAAGCAACATCCACATATCATAGGAGCTTGTTAGAAATGCAGTCTCAGGGCCGGGCGCGGTGGCTCACACCCGTAATCCCAGCCCTTTGGGAGGCCGAGGTGGACAGATCACAAGGTCAGGAGATCCAGACCATCCTGGCTAACATGGTGAAACCCCGTCTCTACAAAAAATACAAAAAAAATTAACCGGGCGTGGTGGCAGGCGCCTGTAGTCCCAGCTGCTGGGGAGGCTGAGACAGCAGAATGGCGTGTACCCGGGAGGCGGAGCTTGCAGTGAGCCGAGATCGCATCACCGCACTCCAACCTGGGTGACAGAGCAAGACTCCCGTCTCAAAAAAAAATAAATGCAGTCTCAGATAACACTCAACACTGAATCAGAATATGTATTTTAACAACAGCCTTCACTGATTCAGAGGCATATTAAAGTTTGAAAAGCACTATGATAATACAATATACTACTCTTTTGTTATTTAAATTTTAAAATTATAGGGATAATGAGTGCATTTTTTAAGTACAAAAGAGATAAAATGTAAAGGAAATTTTTTTTTTCTTTTTTTTTTTGAGACAGGGTCTCACTCTGTTGCCCAGGCTGAAGTGCACTGGTGCTATCTTGGCTCACTGCAGCCTCTGCCTCCCGGGTTCAGGCAATTCTCCTGCCTCAGCCTCCTGAGTAGCTGGGATTATAGGTACCCACCATCATGCCTGGCTAATTTTTATATTTTTAGTAGAGATGGGGTTTCACCAAGTTGGCCAGGCTGGTCTCAAACTCCTGACCTCAAAGGATCCACCTGCCTCGGCCTCCCAAAGTGCTGGGATTACAGGCGTGAGCCACTGCACCTGGCCAAAAGTTTTTTTCTCCACCACCTATCCCAGTTTCACTCTTCAGAAACCATAAATAGGAAGTTTCTTCTTATTTATTTTTCTTTAATTTTCTTGATAGTTAAAGATATTGATACTCTGTGTTCTAACATCTGGTATGGGGATGAGAAATCTGATTCACATTTCAAACATTTCTGTGATGATTAACTTCAGGTGTCTACTTGACTGAATTTAACAATAGCTGGAGAACTGGTAAAGCATTATGTAAAGGTTTGTCTGTGAAGGTGGTTCCAGAGGAGACTGGTATGTGGGTCAGTGGCCTGAGTGGGGAAGACCACTCTCGATGTGGGTAGCACCATCCAACTGGCTGGGGACTCAGGTAGAACAAAAAAGGCAGAAGAGGCCATTTCTTCTCTCTCCTAGAACTTGAACACTGGAACACTCTTCTTCCCTATTCTTGGACATCAGAACTCCAGGCTGTCTGACCTTTGAACTGTAAGACTTAAACAAGCTGCCCCTTAAGTTCTCAGGCTTTGGCCTTGAGCTGAGAGTTACACACCATCAGCTTCCTTGGTTCTAAGGCCTTTGGACTTAAACTGTGCCACACTACTGGCTTCCCTGGGTTCTCTAATTTGCAGGTTGTCTGTCATGGGACTTCCCAGCCTCTAAAATCATGTGAACCAATTTCCCTAACAAATCCTCCTTATCTATCTATTGATTGATTCATTGATCTGTCTCCTATTGGTTCTGTCTCTTTGGAGAACCCTGACTAGTACAATTTCTTGTAAGTAAACAATTTTCTTTTTACTGTAAGCTTTTTAGATTTTCTCTTGTTCTTGGAGTGATGAAATTTCCCCTAGAAAGTATCCAAATTAATTTATCCTAAGTTTTGCCTTTTTCATTTCTCTTGCTTGGCACTTACTGAATTCTTTAAAAATCAAGAATTAATCTTTCTTTCTTTCTTTTTTTTTGAGACAGAGCCTTGCTCTGTTGCCCAGGCTAGAGTGCAGAAGTGTGATCTCAGCTCACTGCCACCTCCGCCTCCTGGGCTCAAGAGATTCTTCTCCTCAGCCTCCTGAGTAGCTGGGACTACAGGTGAGTGCCACCAGGCCTGGCTAATTTTTTGTATTTTTAGTACAGACAGGGTTTCACCATGTTGGCCAGGCTGGTCTTGAATTCCTGACCTAGGGTGATCCACCCACCTCAGGCTCCCAAAGTCCTGGGATTACAGGCATGAGCCACCACTCCTGGCCAAGAATTAATCTTTCTTAAGCCTGTAAAAATTTTCTTCTACTCTTTCTTTGATTATTTCCTCTGCTGCCCCACTTCTATTCTCTGCTTTAGAATATTAGACTAACATTCACCTGACTGAACAATAATTCTGACTGGATGGCTTCCATTTTAATCAGTCTGTGTCTATGTCATACAAGTAGTTAAGTATTTTGATTGTTACTTCCAACTGGATTTATGCTTTGGGTCCTTAAATACTTTTGCTCTCATGTTTTCCATTCCTGTGCTATGTTTCTATAACGGATTGAATTGTTGACCCCAAAAGATATGTGTCCCCAGAACCTCAGAGTGACCTTATTTGGAATAGGCCTTTGAAAATATAATCAAGGTAAGCATCTTGAGATGAGACCCTCATGAATTAGGTTGAGCCCTATATTAAATGAAAAGTCCTTTTAAAAGAAGAGACACAGGTGTCCAGACATGTAGAGGAAGGCCACGTGAAGGTGGAAACAGAGGTTGTAGTGACACGTCTACAAGTCAAGGAACACAAAGGATTGCCAGCAGACTCCTGAAGCTAAGAGAGGGGCAAGGAATGGATCCTCCCTGCAGCCTCCAAAAGGAACCAGCTGTATTGACACCTTGAACTCATACTTTTGGCCTCCAGAACTGTAAGAGAATAATATGTTGTTTTAAGCCACCAACTTTGTGGTAATTTGTTATGGCAGCCCTAGGAAATTAATACACTTTCCTTGGCTTTGTCTTTTAGATTCTTACCTTAATTCCAAATATAAACATCTTGCAATTCGACCCATTCAAAATTTTATTGCAGCAACTGTATATTTAACTTCCCAGGTTATTTTCTTGATGGTATATTTGATCATATCATGTTTATCTTATTATATGGTTACAATAAACTTTAGAATCTTTCTGAAAATGTTAATTAAAAATTTTAAATTTATATGTTGTTTCTAAGATTATCTTTTTGGTCTGGAATTATGTCTACTGATTTGCCTTTCATGTTGCCAGTTTTTCTCAAGTATATGGTTCTATTTTGTGCCCATTTATGTTTATGAATCATAGACTGTATTAGTTACTATAACAGGCTTTAATTTCTTTTTTTTTTTTTTTCTGAGACAGAGTCTTGCTCAGTTGCCCAGGCTGGAGTGCAGTGGCATGATCTCGGCTCACTGCAAACTCTGTCTCCCAGGTTCATGCCATTATCCTGCCTCAGCCTCCCGAGCAGCTGGGACTACAGGCACCCACCGCTACGCTCGGCTAATTTTTTTGTATTTTTAGTAGAGACAGGGTTTCACCGTGTTAGCCAGGATGGTCTCGATCTCCTGACCTCATGATCTGCCCGTCTCGGCCTCCCAAAGTGCTGGGAATACAGGCGTGAGCCACCGCACCTGGCCAACAGACTTAAATTTCTTGTAAATTTATATAAGTCTGTCTTCCCAGCTTGACTCTCCTTTTTGCACATGTGTGCACATCTGTATGAGTGTGCCTATGCTGGGCAAAGGGAAGCTGACATGGTTACTCAGAGTGCCATCTTGAATTAGAAGTCTGTATCTACTGTTTCATATTATATTATTTTAACTTCTCTAATAAATTATAAATTCCTGCAGAATAGGGATTTCTTTCTTCACTTATGTCTCCTATAGAAATTAGTATGAATGCACATTTAAAAATTAATCAGATGAATGAATTCATAAGTTAGTAAGTACATGAGTGAGTGAAAGCAAGTCAGTAAAACAAAGTTAAAAGCTAAACTGCCAAAGTGAAGGAAAAACCTAACACTTTTGCTGTTTGCAAAGTGGCAGAAGCGAATTGTAACTTAATACGTATGTGAGCAAAAATCATTAATCTTCAGCTTTCAATTAACATGCCTCTTAATGCAAAATTTCATTTCACTGGATCAGATAACTCGCATTCTCTTCCTTATTGCCGGGATATTCAATATTTATCATTTTAGATCTAGTCATCTTCAGGAAACATTTTTATTAGATTTTTGCAAATGTGTAGATTACTAACTATGCAAAGAGATGTGTATCAATTTGTACTTAGCAAATGCATTTCTGCTTGTATAAATTCACTGAGTTTTTGTGCTTGAAAATCAATACTAGAACAAGTTGAATGGAATAATCTGTGGGGGCTCTATAATCTTAGTGTCTTAATTTCAAAACTGGACATTTTCCAAATTGAGAAAGCTTTTAAAAAGTGACTGAAAGTCAATTTATTTCATTCCTGTACAACTTTTAACCCTACAAGTCAGAAGCGGAAAAGAGGAGAGGATCAGCTTTATTAAGTGGAGACATTTAAGCTGGTCTTAGGGAATAAGAGGGAATCTACCAGGTAGAAGAAAGGACAAAGGGCATTCTAGGCAGAGGAAGCAAAGACGCATCCAACAAATTAAGATTAAAAGGGATCATCCTCCTCACGGTAAAGGGCATTCATAAAAACTCATATCTACCCAGCATCATACTTAATGGTGAAGGATGAATACTTCCCCCTGACCCTAAGATCAGGAACAAACAAGGATGTTTGCTCTCTTCACATCTATTCAACACTGCACTAGAGATTCTTGCCAGGACAATTACCAAAAGAATAATATAAAAGTCATCTAGATTGGAAAGGAAGAAATAAAGTTATCTCTATTTGCTAATGACATGGTCTTGAATATAGAAAATCCTAAGGAATCCACTACAAAACTACTAAAACTAATAAACAAGTTCTACAAGACTGCAGGACAAGATTAATATATAAATTAATTTCTATTTAGAACCAATAAGGAAATTTAAAACAAATGAAAAAAAAAAACCATTTACAATAGCTTGAAAAACAATAAATTGCTCGTAAATTTTTAAAAATAAGCAAAATTTACACTCTGAAAACCATATAACATTTTGAAATAAATTATTAAGATAGAAATAATAGAAATAGATAGAAATAAATAGAAAGACATCCCATATTCATGGATCAGAAGATTTAGTATCATTAAGATGGCAATGCTCCCCAGATTTAACACTATCAGAATCCCAGGTAGCTTCTTTGTAAAAATGGACAAGCTATTCCTAAAATTCACATGGAAATTCAAAGGAACCAGAATAGCCAAAAACAATTTTGAGAAAGAACAATGTTGAAGTACTCACACTTCATAATTTATTAATAAAAACTTACTACAATGCTAAGTAAACAAGATAATGTAGTATTGTCATGAGAATAGAAATACAGATAAATGGAATAGAACTGAGAGTCCATAAGTAAACCTTAACACTTATGGTCAATTTATTTTTGACAAAGGTGCCAAGAAAATGAAATGGGGAAAAAGTAGTCTTTCAATATATGGTTGGGACAACTGGGAAAATTGTATATCTTCATAAACAAGAATAAAGTTGGATTCCTACCACACATTATATTAAAAAATTAACTCAAAATACATCAAAGAACTAAAGGTAAAAGCTAAAGCTATAAAACTCTTAGAAGAAAACACAGGTGTAATTCTCCAGGAACTTGAATTAGACAATGGTTTCTGACACAGAAAGCACAGCAAGAAAAGAAAAAATAATGGTACTTCATCAAAATTTATGTGAAATAATTTGCGTTTCAAAGGATACCAACAAGAAAGTGAAAAGGCACCCCACAGAATGGGAAAAACTATTTTCAAATCATGTTTGACAAGGGACTTGTATCTAGAATATATAAGGAACCTTTACAATTCAATAATAAAAGCTAAATAATGTAAAAACTAATGAGCCAATTTAAAAATTGGCAAAGGATATGAACAGACATTTCTCCAAAAAAGATAAACACATGGCCAATAAGCACATGAAAAGAAGATCAACATCATTATCCACTGGGGAAATTAAAATCAAGACCACAATGAAAGAATATTTCACACTCACTAACATGACTACAATCAAGAAAACGGAAAATAACAAGTGTTGACAAGGATATGTAAAAACTGAGATACTCATACACTGCTGGTGGGAATATAAAATAGTATATCCACTTTGGAAAATAGGCTGGAAGTTCTTTAAAAAGCTAGACATAGAGTTTCCATATGATCCAGCAATTTCACTCCTGGTTATATGTCCAAGAGAAATAAAAACATATGTACAAATGAACACAAATGTTCATAGTAATACTATAATTCATAAAAGTGACAACAATTCAAATGCTTATAAATCAATGAGTAAATAAAACATGGTATATTCATATAAGGAATATTATCTGGCAATAAAAATTAATGAAGTACTAATACTTGTTATAACATAGATGAACCCTGAAAACATTATGCTAAGTTAACAAAGTCAGACACATAAGATTACATACTGCATAATTCCATTTATATTAAATGTTCAGAATAAAAGAAAAACAATAGTGACAGAACATAGATTAGCGGTTGCCTAGGGTTCAGGGGACTGGAGATAATAGAGACTGAGTGGTAATGGGTACAGGGTTTCTTTTGGGGGTTATGAGTGAATGTATAGTATGTGAATTATATCTCAATGAAGCTCTTACAAGAAAAAAAATTAATAATCTCTGGAGACTGAGAATCATGAAATTTTAGGACATTTCTATCTCTCATTTTATAGATTTTGTTTGGTTTTTTGAGATGGAGACTCACTCTGTCGCCAGGCTGGAGTACAGTGGCGTGATCTCTGCTCACTGCAACCTCCGCCTCCCAGGTTCAAGCAATTCTCCTGCCTCAGCCTCCCGAGTAGCTGGGACTACAGTCACGTGCCACCACACCCAGCTAATTTTTGTATTTTCAGTACAGACAGGGTTTCACCATGTTGGCCAGGATGTTCTCCGTCTCTTGACCTCGTGATCCACCCACCTTGGCCTTCCAAAGTGCTGGGATTACAGGCGTGAGCACCACCATGCCTTGCCTTTTTAAAGGGTGCATTAGGTCACAAAATTTGAAGACTACACTTATAATTTAACATTTATTAAATGTTGATATATACGATTTCAGGAATTTGTTCATTATAGAAGTCAAATTATATATTTATACCCACTGACATACATGTCCTTTTTTTTATTTTTTTTTTTTTATTTTTTATTTTTTTATTTTTTTATTTTTATTTTTTTTTGAGACGGAGTCTCGCTCTGTCACCGGGGCTGGAGTGCAGTGGCCGGATCTCAGCTCACTGCAAGCTCCGCCTCCCGGGTTTACGCCATTCTCCTGCCTCAGCTTCCCAAGTAGCTGGGACTACAGGCGCCCGCCACCTTGCCCGGCTAATTTTTTGTATTTTTTAGTAGAGACGGGGTTTCACCGTGTTAGCCACGATGGTCTCGATCTCCTGACCTCGTGATCCGCCCGTCTCGGCCTCCCAAAGTGCTGGGATTACAGGCACATATGTCCTTTTATATTCATCCAATAGATCAATGATTTTTAGGGATTTTGTTATTGTTGTTATTTTACTAATCCCAATACACTTAAGGGTGTGACAGGAAAAAATGTTTTGTGAACATGATCAGAATTAAATGATAAATATTGAGTATCCTGGCAATAAAGAAGAGACTATGAGTTATCTAGTCCAGTGAAATGAAGATGACATGTTAATAGAAGAATCTGGCAAGTTCCTATCGAGATATGATCTTAAATATAGAACATCTTTCAATATAGAGCAGCAGGGGTGGTGAGTAGGGGGTATATCTCTGGGACAGCAGAGGAACATGAGTGTTTGATAACCTGCAAGTTGAAATATATATGTATTTTGGAAAAATTTTCTCCCCTCAAATGCTGAAAAACACATACAGGGAGCTGTGTTTACCCCAATCTAGTGAAAATCACTATGCAAACTATTCAAAAGTTTCTGCATACTGTTCAAAATGTTTTTTAAATATCTCTGCTAATTCTGATTAAATTGATCAGAGTTTGGACAAAATGAAGTGGGTCAGAGAAGAGTAAAACTGAATTACATTGAGGTCCAGAATATGAATAATGAGTGTTATCAGAGTGAGATACATTAATCCAGAGAGGTAAGTACAAATTCTCATAAAATTGTCTTGGTAAACACACACAAATACAAAGGCTACAGACTAACATATCCCCACATCCCAAGAGTTCCTAGCACATAGTAGGTTCTCAATATTTACTGAATATGAATAAAAATGTGATTGAGAAAGAGAGAAGCTGAAGGAGAAAATAGGAATGAAAGTTTAAAAGATGAAGGACAGAAATTAAAAACGAGGAGACCTAGGGAGAAAGAAGGGACAAGAAGCACACCACCAGGAGTCACTTTGTAACAAATCTAAAATGACAAAAAGAATGAGCGGGCGAGCGAGAGCAAGCGAGCGAGAGAGAGAGAGAGAGAGAGAGAGAGAGAGAGAGAGAGTCACTCAGTGAAGCAATAACAAGAAACAGATTACTGGCTTTTTGTTTGTTTGTTTGTTTGAGACGGAGTTTTGCTCCTGTTGCCCAGGCTGGAATGCAATGGTGCGATCTCGGCTCACTTCAACCTCCACCTCCCGGGTTCAAGCGATTCTCCTGCCTCAGCCTCCCTAGTAGCTGGGATTACAGGTGCCTGCCACTATGTCCAGCTAATTTTTTGTATTTTTAATAGAGGCAGGGTTTCACTATGTTGGTAAGGCTGGTCTTGAACTCCTGACCTCAGGCAATCCATCCACCTCAGCTTCCCAAAGAGCTGGGATTACAGGCGGGAGCCACCACACCCAGCCAATTGCCATTTTTTATAATTCTACATTTACCACTCATCAAATGTCAATACATATATTGTAACAGCAACACTGTACAGAAGTACTTTATATTTATGAAATACTTTCCCATGTTTTAGCTAATTCCTAACAATCTAAGAGGTAAATATATTATTTTTATTTATCAGATGAAGAAACTTTGGTTTTGAGGGTTTAAATAACATGAGCAGGAACATACAAGTAGAGGAGCTGGAACTTCAACCAGCCCTGAACCCATGCCTCTACAATGCGTGTTAGGAATCAAGAACCACAGTGTAGGACAAAAAAGACAAACCTATTCATCTTCAACCCTTTCAGGAAATAAAAAGGGGTTCTAGAACATATGTATTATCCTTAGTTTTGATGCTATTTCAATTGACTATTCTTGCTTATCTAGAAATCACTTTCTTGAAAGTCACCAATGATCTACTAATCAGCAAAGCCAAAGAATTCTCAATTTTCAATCCACTTCTCTAATCTATATCATCCAACACTGTTTACCATTCCTTCCTTCTTTAATCTGTTTCTTCTCATGACCCTGTTCTGTCATCTCTTTGCCTTTCTTTTCCTGCAATTGCTCCACATATGTGTTTCCTTCAAATGTATGAAGACACAACATATATAGACCTTTATCACTCTTACTTCCACCACAACTCTTGAGCTTGATTTCCCCACAAGAACATCCCACTAATCCTCATATAACATGACCAAAAGGGAATTGTATCATCCCCAATTGCCTTCCAACATTCTTGACTTTGGCTAATAGCATCACTATCCTTCCAGTAACTAAGTCAAAACATTGAGGGGAGAAAGTTTTGCCGCCTCCTCTTTTCCTCTTTTCCCCTTCCCTGGACAATCAGCCATGAGATACCAGTTATATTACTCAGAAATTCTTTCTTATCAATAGTCTCAACTTAGTCCGTGGTCTCTGAACTACTTGTATTTTCCTAAGAAATATTTCCATTTGCCTGGTCCCTCTTTTCCTCCCTCCCTGCTTCTGTCACACCTACAGTTTTTCTACTGTTAGCAGAGTTATTGTTCTTAAAACGATAATTCCTGTACTCAAAAACTTGCAGAGAATCCCCATAATCCACAGAATGAAGTCCAGATTCCACAGCACAACCTCCAATGCTGTCCATGATCTGGTCTCAATTTACTCTTTTAGTAAAGAGTAATTTCCCCTAAAAGTCCATTTCCCCTAAAACTGGATTATTTGATGTTTCTGAATATATCTGGGGCTCACCAGTGGCTAAACTTTAATTCCTGTTAGGCCACTCCATCACATACCTGTCCCTGGAATGTTTCCACACTGGTCCCAATTATCTTTCAAGGTCTTGTTTGAACATTACTCTAAGAAGCTCTTTTGAATATTGCCTCTACTCCAAAGACTCAGTCAAAACGAATGCTACGTTTCTTAATTGTTCTGATTTGTTTTACCTCTCTTACTTGTTTCGCCCATACTTATCCTATAGTCAACATATATGGGTATCTCCCCACCAGATTATAATCTCTCATTTTTTAATTCCATACAGTTCTTGGCATATAAATGCTGCACAAATTCTTACTGAACTTTGGCATCATCAGCTGAAAAGCATTTGAATTAAAACATAAAAATCACTATACTGACAGGTAACATGACATTTTACAACATCAGATTGACTTCTGGCAAAAAAAAGAAAAATGTACTTTTTACCTTTATTTCTAGATAAAATGTCTAGTGTGGTAGAAGTTATAAGGAAGTATGCACATCTTAATAAAAATTCTGAACACTAATTTGTAGTTAATAAAGCAAACAATAAAATTGTTTAATTGCTTTCAGTTTTAATTACAGTACAAAAAAGTTGTAACTATTTGTATTCTACTTGTAGGTCCTCATATAATCAGAATGAGTTTGTTATAAATACAGAGGTTTGAAGGGGGATAAAAGAAGATCAGCTATGATGCTCTCTATAAAATTCCTAGCTTTGACTCTCAGATACAACCAGTATAATGACCTTGAAGCCTGACTTCCTCAATGCCATTTCCCTAAATGACCTACAGTTTCTGACTTGTGTGCTAGGGTTGTTTTCTAGACTTGCCACAGACTCTATAAATATGAATTCAAATTCTGTTTTTGCCACTTTGATGCTACAAAACACTAAGCATTTTTTTAAGGATTAAATTGGGTTCGGAAAAAAAAAAACAGTTTGCCAAACTAACTTCCTTTTGTCAAGAAAGCACAAGAAAGTTTCCCAACAGTACATAAAAATAAAAGAATACTAAATATTAAACAAGAACATCCTGTTCTATAATGCTTGACTTTCAAATGTAATAAATTTAGCTTTACCAACCTAAATGGGGGAAAGGCTAATCATAAGCACTAATTGCCCTTAATTTGAGGCCATTTGGAAAAATCAAAACCCTCTGCTATATCAAAAAATGTTTAAAAGTATATGTTATAAAATAAAAAATTATTTAAGTGTGTTAATTTTCTCATCAATAAATATACATTTATGAATATCAAGACATCACTGACATAAATTCTATAAATTTTCTTGAGTCAGTGATCATTTGAATTATATTTACTCATAACTCACAACCAGAGGGAGGGGAAATTTGTTCCCCAAAGAAGCAATTCAAGTTAGGATATCTATTGTAAATTTCACAGCAATTCCCTTTGAATTACATAGAGTTAATTCGTTTGTGAATATCTTTAGTGTTAGTATTTTTGACACAGAAATAATGTTATTCTTCTATCTGTCCACTTTCCAAATAACATATAATCCATAAAATAGCAAACGACATTGTTATACAATAATTTTCTCTATGTGTAATAAATTTTAAGGCTTTGTGTGGAATACTAATCTTATTTTCTTATTCAAAAAAATCCAAGGATATTTAACCTTATCATTCATCAATTTATCTCAACACTGAATAAACAACTAGAATATCTATTCTCTAACATAAAAGTAAATTTTATTGGGTGTGTAATTCTCTCAACAAAGCACATTAATTTCTCTAGGATTATTTCAGAAGAATAAATAAAACTAAAGAAAATAAAAACCACAAACCAGAGTGTAAATAATGAGCTAACACTGGGAATATTTCATTTTGTATATTACTTACAGAGGAAATAATTATCACACAGTAATTTATGCCTAACAACTTACAATACATTTTAATTTTAATAAAAAACCTAGAACTCTCCAATAAAATTCTTTCAAGTTCTAAAAGCACATCTTAAAACAAATTGAGTAATTCAATATACCAGATGTATCCAAGGGAAACAATTTGTAATACTATGGAGGCAAAAGTTGATCCCTCTTAAGAAAAGATAACAATCTCCTCAAAGCAAATAGACTGAATTGATAACTAACTCCTATAGTCAAATAATGTATTTGTACTATATGCAAAGGAATACCACATGTATCTTTTGGTGAAAAGTTAACATAAAAGTAATTACCAACAGTCCAGCACTCTAGAATGCAGAAAACAAATTGGATTCATGTAGAACATGCTGGAACTACAGCCCCTGAGAACCACTTGTAATACATAACTGATGATTCTTGTAACGCTCCCAAATTTGATGTTTGCTAGTATGCATTAGTGAAATAATTCTTCAAGTAATCAGATTTTTAGAAACTCATTCTATCTCTGCCTGTCTTTTGAAAAAGTACTTGGAAAATAAATGATCAATTCAATATAAACTATAAAAAATATATGTGCCCAGCCACGGCAAATGACAACTTCTCCATATGTTATTTCTAAGTCCCTCTAGTGGATATTCTTTTTCTGAACCCACAATCACCATGGCTGGTTTTCACTGACGTGCTGGGAGTTCCCACTAATTAGACCATTTTTCCAGGCAGACTCATCTAATCTTCTCAGGACTGTTGAGTGAATTGCTCAGGAGTTGGATATGATTGCCTAAAGCAGAGCCTGAGATAACAATGATTCTTCATTGTTATTTAGTGAAACAAGCAGAAGAGAGCAGGAAGAGGGGAGAACGAAGGGGTTATATGAGAAAGGAGGATTTCTCTTGTCCCTTCAACTCCCATCTCCTCAATACATCTCATGCCCCTACACATTCCCATCTTGGTGAACTGTGACCTCCAAACATTCTTTTCCTAATCTAAGGGTAGCCCTAGATACTTCTATCATCCAGTCTCAATCCCTCTTCTCCCCAAAATAAAGCTCCACTAATATTTTAAGGGGTAAGATACTGGAGGTTTGTACCACTCACCCTATACCTTATCCACCTCACCTTTCCAAGGATCGCTGATTCAGACAGAGGTGTGGGTCAGCACAGGGAATGCTCAAACCCATGGAAGGAAGACACTGTCAACTCACAGAGTTCCACACAAGTCCTTTCCTTCTAAATATCCTTATTGCTATCGTAGAGAGGACTTTTTAATGATACAAAACCAAACAAAACAAAATTATATGACCGTAATGATGACATTTCTTTTCACATTGATTGAGGTCTCTCCTTCATTCTTCATCTCAGGCAAGTGCTTACCCTGAGCTGTGGTGTCAACACCTTCTCTTGTAATCAGTGCTTACTTTGCAGCATCCCTGGATCCACTCTGATGAACTATCTAAGGTCGAGCTTGGCTTATGAGGTAATTTTCACCAAATAAATCAAGGAGGTGATTATGGTATCTGTGGTAAACCTGAAAGGCTCATAAGAACAAGGAAGCTGTCACATAATCAGAGTTTTGGGGCCTTTTCACCAAACACATTTCTGATGGACCCCTATAGAACATTCAGATTTTCCTGATAAAAATATAGAAAATCCACTTATATCCTTCCTATCCTAATTATGTTATTAGAGGCTTCATGATTGGAAAAATTGTGATGAGTAATGGGACTAACAAGTATATAAAAGTAGTTTAAGATAATTTGTACTAACTTCAGAGATAATACAGACTTTTATTTTTAAAAAAATATTTTACTATAAGTCCTACAAATTTCCTATTTTGAAACATGAGTAATAATGCAAGAATAAGACAGTCGGAATGTGGTTGCACTGATTTTATATTGCCATCTAAAGAGCCATAACATGTCAATAGTGTCTCCCTCATTTAATGTAATCTTATTCCTCCCAATAAGAATTATAGGTATATTATTCAAATACATTTCTCTTTTCGTTAGGTCTGATAGCAAGAAACAGAAATCCATACAAACCAGTTTAAGGAAAGAAAACTTACTGAAAGGACAATGCAGATTTTCATGGGAAGAAGGATGAAGTCAAGCGAAACCTCTGAGAACAGGAAACTTTGATGTCTCTAGAGTGATGCCTTCCCATTTGCTCCTCCCTGCACCTTTTCTCCACGCAATACAGCTTCCTCTGACTGTTCCAGGATTATGGTCTCCCTTGCCCCTCACCACTTTGCTCTGACTATAGCTTTAGCTGTCGGAGACTCCATTTTCACCTGACCTGATCCTTTTGTTCCTGACAACTAAATTAATAAGACCCTCAGAAACCATCAGCTTAAATTTTCAAGATAACGTATATTTGGCTCAGATCATCAGCTATGAATGTGCTTTCCTTTGGGAAAAAAGACATGTCTGGAGAAACCAACGTGTCAGCTTAGGCCTGACCTTTCAGCTAACACTAAGGGGTGGCGCCACTCCCAATAGTGTTGCTAAGTGGGGAAAATTCAATTGAATTTGACTCTGCAAATACATGAATACTTCCCCTATTCCAGGAAGGCAATGAATCACCTAAAAACTTAGAAAATTCTAGGATGGCTCGAACAAGGGATATTTTTACTTTTTTTCAGACCTTAAGGATTAGAGTTTTCCTCAGATTTAGATTGTTTCAGGTGTCTCCGTGGTGCTATAATGACAAGCAAATCTGAGTATCTGACATAGCTATCTGCATTCACCCTACTTTTTTTTAAAAAAAATTCTTTTTTGTATAGATCTTTTTCATTTGTTTCTAGAATTTTTGGACAGCTACTGAGTCTGATATTTATTCTAAATTTTAAATAAGACACTAACATTTTGGACTGCTGAGAATACAAGAAGGTCACATATAGCAGAGCTTTGGTGTATATGAAAACAGTGGAACAAACCATTAGCTAAGGATGCAGTGCTGGGATCTACGAGTCATTTGGGTACAAGATGGCAAGAGCTGGAACAGGGAAGCTGGAGTAGAAACAGGAGGAAGGCAGACAGTCATTTCCCTGCTCCTCCTTTGCCATCTGTGCCTTCAGTCATTGTCTGCTAGTTCTGCTCTACTTTATTTTATTATTTTATTGTTAATACTTGTGGGTAGAAAGTGGTGTCTATATTTACGGGTTACATGAAATATTTTGATATAGGCATGCAATGAATAATAATCACATCAGGGTAAACAGGACATCCATCACCTCAACCACTTATCTTTTGTGTTATAAACAATCCAATTATACTCTTTTAGTTATTTTTAAATGTACACAAATTATTTTACTATAATCACCCTGTTGTGCTAGCAAATACCAGATCTTATTCATTCTTTGTAACTATTTTTTGTACCCATTAACCATCCCCACTTCTGCCCTGCCCACTCGCCAACTACCCTTCCCAGCCTCTGGTAACCAGCCTTCTACTCCCTGTGAGTTCAATCATTTTCATTTTTAGCTCCCACAATTAAGTGAGAAGATAGGAAGTTTGTTCTTCTGTGCCCAGTTTATTTCATTTAACATAATGATCTCCAGTTCCATTCATGTTGTTGCAAATGATAAGATCTCATTCTTTTTCATGGTTGATTAGTACTCCACTCTGTGTATGTACCACATTTTCTTTATCCATTCGTCTGTTGATGGACACTTAGATTGCTTCCCGATCTTCGCTATTTTGAATAGTGCTGCAATTAACATGGAAGTGCAGACATCTCTTCAATATACTGCTTTCCTTTTTGTGGGGGTACATACCCAGCAGTGGGATTGCTGGAGCATATGGTAGGTCTATTTTTACTTTTATGAGGAACCGCCAAACTGTTCTCCATAGTGGTTTTACTAATTTACACTCCCATCAACAGTGTACCAGAATTCCCTTTTCTCTACACCCTTTCCAGCATTTGTGATTGCCTGACTTTGGGATAAAAGCCACTCTAACTGGCATGAGATAGTATCTCACTGTAATTTTGATTTGCATTTCTATGATGATCAATGATGTTGTGCATCTGTTTTCCATCTGTATGTCTTCTTTTGAGAAATGTCTATTGAGATCTTTTGTCTATTTTTTAATTCAAGTTATAAGATTCTTTTTCCTATAGAGTAGTTTGAGCTCCTTATATATTCTGATTATTAATCACTTGCCAGATGGATAGTTTGCAAATATTTTC
>NW_012103732.1:2023508-2024977 GCF_000951045.1 Mandrillus leucophaeus | reverse complement strand
TATATATATATATTCCATTTTATATATATAATGGAATACTACTCATCCATAGAAAGGAATGAATTAATGGCATTCACAGCAACCTGGACGAGACTTGCACACTTGGTATTTGGATAGAGATTGCATTAAACTTGTCTCTTGCTTTAGGTAATATGGCCATTTTAGCAATATAAATTCTTCAATCCATTTCAATACTGCTCGGGTGATGGGTGCACCAAAATCTCACAAATCACCACTAAACAACTTACTCATGTAACCAATCACCACCTGTTCCCAAATAACCTGTGGAAATCAAAAAAATTAAATATATATATTTGGTAGATTCAGCAGTGAAGCCTTCAGGTCCTGGGCTTATTGTTGATGGCAGCCTTTTTATTACAGCTTTGATCTCACTACTTGTTATACCTCAATTGGTCTGTTCACATTTTGGATTTATTCATGTTTCAAACTTGGAACACTATATGTACCTAGGAATTTACTAATTTCTTCTAGATTTTCCAATTTACTGGCATATAGTTGCTCACAGTAGCCACTAATGATCCTTTCAATTTCTGCAGTATCAGTTGCAATGTCTGCTTTTTCAACTCTAATTTTATCTGTTCGGATCTTCTCTCTTTTTTCTTACTAGTCTGGCTAAAGTTTTACAAACTATTTTCATCTTTTTTTAAAAACCCAACTTTTATTTCATTGACCTTTTGTATTAATTCCTTCATTTCAAATTTATTTATTTCTGTTTTTTTATTGCTTTTCTTCTACAAATTTTGGATTCAATTTGCTCTTGCTTTTCTAATTCCTTAAAATGCATCACTAGGTTACTTATTTGAAGTTTTTCTTCTTTTTTAATGTAGGGACTTAGAACGGTCAACTACCCTCTTTGTATTATTTTTACTCTATCCCATAGGTTTTGGTATGTTGTGTTTCTGTTATCATTTGTTTAAAGAAATTTTTCAATTTCTTTCTTAATTTCTTCATTGGCCCACTGGTCATTCAGGAGCATATTGTTTAATTTCCATGTGTTTGTATAGTTTCCAAAATTCCTCTTGTTATTGATTTCTAGTTTATTCCATTGTGGTCAGAGAAGATGTTTGATATTATTTCAAGTTTTTGAATGTTTTAAGACTTGTTTTGTGACCTAACATGTGATCCATCCTTGAGAACGATCCATGTACTGAAGAATGTGTTTTCTGTAGCTGTTGGATGAAATGTTCTGTAAATATCTGTTAGATCCATTTGATCTATAGTGCAGATTAAGTCCAATGTTTCTTGGTTGACTCTCTCTCTAGAAAATCTGTCCAATGCGGCCAGGAGCGGTGGCTCAAGCCTGTAATCCCAGCACTTTGGGAGGCCGAGACGGATGGATCACGAGGTCGGGAGATCGAGACCATCCTGGCTAACATGGTGAAACCCCGTCTCTACTAAAAAAAAAAAATACAAAAAAAAAAACTAGCCGGGCGAGGTGGCGGGCGCCT
>NW_012103732.1:2016931-2019178 GCF_000951045.1 Mandrillus leucophaeus | reverse complement strand
TTTTGATTTGCATTTCTATGATGATCAATGATGTTGTGCATCTGTTTTCCATCTGTATGTCTTCTTTTGAGAAATGTCTATTGAGATCTTTTGTCTATTTTTTAATTCAAGTTATAAGATTCTTTTTCCTATAGAGTAGTTTGAGCTCCTTATATATTCTGATTATTAATCACTTGCCAGATGGATAGTTTGCAAATATTTTCTCCCATTCTGTGGGTTGTCTCTTCACTTTGTTGATTGTTTTCTTTGCTGTTCAGAAGTTTTTTAACTTGATGTAATCCCATTTGTCCATTTTTGCTTTGGTTGCCTGTGTTTGTGAGGTATTACTTAAGAAATCTTTACCTGGTCCAATGTCCTAGAAAGTTTCCCCAATATTCTCTTAATAGTCTCATAATTTGAGGTTTTAGACTTAAGTGTTTAATCCATTTTTATTTGATTTTTGTGTATGGTGAGAGATAGGGTCTAATTTCATTCTCTTGCATATGGATATCCAGTTTTCCCAGCACTGTTTATTGAAGAGGTGGTCCTTTTCCCAATGTATGTTCCTGGCACCTCTGTCAAAAATAATTTCACTGAATATTATGGATTTATCTCTGGGTCCTCTATTCTGTTCCACTGATTTATGTGTTTGTTTTTATGCCAGTACCATGCCATTTTGGTTACTATAACTTTGTAGTATAAAGTCAGGTAATGTGATTCCTCCAGTTTTGTTCTTTTTGCTCAGGATAGCTTTGGCTATTCAGGATATTTTGTCATTTCCTATAAATTTTAGAATTGTTTTTTCTATTTCTGTGAATAATGTTGGTATTTGGATAGGAATTGCATTAAACTTGTCTGTTGCTTTAGGTAATATGGACATTTTAGCAATATTAATTCTTCAATCTATGAACATGGCATATCTTTCCATTTTTTGTGTGTCCTCTTCAATTTCTTATATCAATATTTTTTAGTTTTCACTATAGAGATCTTTCACTTCTTTGGTTAATTCCTAATATATTTTATTTTATTTGTAACTACTGTAAATAAGATTATTTTCTTGATTTCTTTTTCAGACTGTTCACTGTTGGCACATGGAAATGCTACTGATTTTTGTATGCTAATTTTGTATCTTACAACTTTACTGAATTTGCTTATCTGTTCTAGTAGTTTTTTGGTGGAGTCTTTAGGTTTTTTGAAATATAAGATCACATCATCTGCAAACAAGGATAATTTGATTTCTTCCTTTCCAGTTTGGATGGCCTTTATTTCTTACTCATCTGATTTATCTAGCTAAGCCTTCCAGCACTATGTTGAATACCGGTGGTGAAAGAGGGCATCCTTGTCATGTTCAAGATCTTACAGGAAAGGCTTTCAGCTTTTCCCCATTCAATATGATGCCAGCTATAGGTCTGTCATACACGTCTTTGATTTTGTTGAGGTATGTTCCTTCTATACCCAGCTACTTTTTGGGGTTTTTATCATGAAGCGATGTTGAGTTTTATCAAATGCTTTTTCAGCATTCATTGAAATGATCATATGGTGGTTTTTGTATTTCATTATGTTGTTCTGATGTATCACGTTAACTGATGTGTGAATGTAGAACCATCTTCACACCTCTGGGATATATATATGGAATACTACTCATCCATAGAAAGGAATGAATTGATGTCATTCACAGCAACATGGATGAGACTGGAGACTATTATTCTAAGTAAAGTAACTCAGGAATGGAAAACCAAACATCATATGTTCTCACTCATATGTGGGAGCTAAGCTATGAGGATGCAAAGGCATAAGAATGATGCAATGGACTTTGGGGACTCAGGAGGAAAGGGTGGAAAGTGGGTGAGGGACAAAAGACTACAAATTGAGTGCAGTGCAATTGAAGTAATTGAGGGATAAAAGACTACAAATTGAGTGCAGTGTAAAAGAAGTAATTATACAAAAAAGATACTTGCACATGCATGCTTATAGCACCACAATTCTCAATTGCAAAAATGTGGAACCAACAAAAGCCCATCATTTAATGAGTGGATAAAGAAAATGATATATATAAATTATGTATAACATATAAAATATTATGTATACAAAATATATAAAATATATATAACATATAAACTATTATATATATAAAATACAGATGTGTATAAGAGACAGGTGCATTGTAGGTGTATATATTTACGGGTTACATGAAATATTTTGATATAGGCATGCAATGAATAATAATCACATCAGGGTAAACAGGACATCCATCACCTCAACCACTTA
>NW_012103732.1:1996813-2015476 GCF_000951045.1 Mandrillus leucophaeus | reverse complement strand
AAAAAAAAAAAAAAAAAAAAAAAAGAAAATCTGTCCAATGCTGAATGTGGGGTATTGAAGTCTCCAGCTATTATTGTATTGGAATCTATCTTTCTCTTTAGCTCTAATAATATTTGCTTTATATATCTGGGTGCCCCAGTGTTGGGCGCATATATATTTATAATAATCATATCCTTCTGCTGAATTGACCTCCTTATCATTATACAGTGAGTTTCTTTGTCTTTTCTTAAAGTTTTGTCTTGAATTCTATTTTTTCTGATGTAAGTATTGCTACCCCTGCTCTTTTTCAGTTTCCATTGGCATGGAGTGTCTTTTTCCATCCCGTTAGTTTCTATCTATATTTATCTTTACAAGTAAAGTGCATTTATTGCAGGCAACAGATCACTGGGTCTTGGTTTTTTTAATCCATTCAGCCACTCTGTGTCTTATGATTGGAGAGTTTAGTCCATTTGCATTAATGTTATTATTGATAAATAAAGACTGACTCCTTCCATTTTGTTATTTGTTTTCTGGTTGTTTTGTGGTCTTCTCTTCCTTTTTTCCTTTCTTCCTGTCCTCTATTTAGTGAAGGTGATTTTTCTCTGGTAATATGGTTTAATTTCTTGATTCTTATGTTTTGCACATCTATTGTATTTTTTTATTTGAGGTTAGCGTAAGGCTTGCAAATACTATCTTATAATCCATTATTTTAAGCTGATAACAACCTAACACTGCTTCCGTAAAAAAGTAAAAACAAAACTGATAAAAATTCTACACCTTAACTTCATCCCTCCACTTTTATTTATTTATTTAATTATTTGAGACAGAGTCTCGCTCTGATAGCCAGGCTGAAGTACAGTGGCATGATGTCGACTCACCGCAACCTCCGTCTCCCAGGCTCAAGCAATTCTCCTGCCTTGACCTCCCGAGTAGCCAGAATTACAGGCTTGTGCCACCACACCTGGCTAAATGTTGTACTTTTAGTACACACGGGGTTTCACCATGTTGGCCAGGCTGGTCTCAAACTTCTGACCTCAGGTAATCTGCCCATCTTGGCCTCCCAAAGTGCTGCATCCCTCCACTTTTTAACTTGTTTCTATTTATATCTTATTGTACTGATTGTGTCTTGAAAAATTGTTGTAGTTATTTTTGATTGGTTCATTTAGTCTTTCTTCATGGGATAGAAGTAGATTACACACTACCATTACAGCATTATAATATTCTGTGTTTTTCTATATACTTACTATTACCAGTAAGTTTTATACCTTCAGATGACTTCTTATTGCTCATTAACATCCTTTATTTTTTTAAATTGAAGTACTCCATTTAGCATTTCTTGTAGGATAGGTCTGATGATGATGAAATCCTTCAGCCTTTGTTTGTCTGGGATAGTCTTTATTTCTCCTTTGTGTTTGAAGGATATTTTTCAGATCTACTACTAAGGTAAAAGGTTTTTTTTCTTTCAGTGCTTTAAATATGTCATGCCACTCTCTCCTGGCCTGTAAGATTTCCACTGAAAAGTCTGCTGCCAGATGGACTGGTGCTCTATTGTATGTTATTTGTTTGTTTTTTTTCTCTTGTTGCTTTTAGGATCCTTTCTTTATCCTTGACTTTGGGGAATTTGGTTATTAAATGCCTTGACGTAGGCTTCTTTGAGTTAAATCTGCTTGATGTTCTATAACCTTCTTGTACTTGGATATTGATATCTTTCTTGAAGCTGGGGAAGTTTCTCTGTTATTATCCTTTTCAATAAACTTTCTACCTCTATCTCTTGCTCTGCCTCCTCTTTAATGCCAATATCTCTTTGATTTGCCCTTCTGAGGCTATTTTATACATCCTGTAGGCATGTTTTGTTGTTTTTATTATTTTTTCTTTTGTCTTCTCTGTGTATCTTCAAATAGCTTGTCTGCAAGCTTACTTATTCTTTCTTCCGTTTTATCAATTTTGTCATTAAAAGACTGATGCATTCTTTGGTATGTCAATTGCATTTCAACTCTGGAATTCCTGCTTGATTCTTTCTAATCATGTCAATCTCTTTGTTCAGTTAATCCAACAGCATTCTGAATCCCTTCTCTGTATTGTCTTGAAATTCTCTGAGTTTCCTCAAAACACCTATTTTGAATTCTCTGTCTAAAAGGTTACGTATCTCTGTTTCCCCAGGATTGGTCTCTATTGCCTTATTCGGTTCCTTTGGTGAGGCCATGTTTTCCTGGATGGTCTCAATGCTGTGGATGTTCATCAGTGTCTGGGCATTGAAGAATTAGATATTTATTTTAGTCTTCACAGTCTGGGCTTGTTTGTAGCTATCTTTCTTGGGACGGCTTTCCAGTATTTGAAGGGGCTTCAGTGTTGTGATCTAAGCCTTATCTGCATTATGGGGCACCCCAAGTCCAGTAATACCATGGTTCTTACAAATTCAAAGAGGTACCACCTTGATGGTCTTGGGTAAGATCCAGAAGAATTCTCTGGATTACCAATAGACACTCTTGTTCTCATCCCTTTCTTTCTCCCAAACAAATGGAGTCTGTCTCTGTTCTGAGATGCCTAGAGCTAGGGATTGGGTGACACAAGCACACCTGTGGCCACAACTAGGACTGTGCTGGGTCAGACCTGAAGCCAGCATAGCACTGGGTCTCACCCAAGGCCAGTGGTCACTGCTAGCTACTGCCTATGTTTGCTCAAGGACCTGGGGCTCTACAATCAGCACATAGCAAAGTCAGCCAGGTTTGTGTCCTTCCCTTCAGGGTGGCAAGTTCCCCCAATCTCCAGGCAAGTCCACAGGTACCATCCAGGAGCCAGAGATTGGAGTTTAAAACCTTAGAAGTATACTCAGTGTTCTACTGTACTCTGGCTGAGCTGGCACTCAAACCACAAAACACAGTCCTTCCCACTCTTCCCTCCCTTTTCCAAAGGCAGAGGGGCCTCACCCCATTGCCACTATTACAGACCCATGGGGAGTACTGCTAGGCTACCGCTGATGTTCACTGACGGGCCAAGGGTTCTTCAGTCAGCTTGTGGTGAATGCTGCTGCCCTGGGACTCACCTTCAGGGCAGTGGACTTCCCTCTGGCCCAGGGCAGGTCCAGAAACACCATCCGAGGCTCACAGCCTAGAACTGGGAACCCCAAGAGCCCACTTGTGCTGTACCCTCATGACCAAGCTGGTACCCACTGATGTTCACTTAAGAGCCAATGGCTCTTCAAGGTGCAAGCCAAAGTTCCCTTTACTTTTCCCCCTGCTTTTCTCAAGAAGAAGGAGTCTCTCCCCATAAACAACAGAGCTGGGAATATGCTGAATCTCACTTGAAGCCAGTAAGTCTCAGGGTCTCACTCAAGGCCTGTGGCATACTGCCTTCGTATCACTGCTGGTTTTTCGGGGCTCAGGTGTTCTTTAGTCAGCAGGCGATGAGGCCTGCCAGGACTGAGCCCTTCCTTTCAAGGGAGTGGGTTCCCTTCCGGCCCAGGGTGTGTCTAGAAATGTTGTTCAGGAGCTAGGGCCTGGAAAGGGGGCCTCCTGACTCTGATTGGTGTCCTTTCCTACTGCGGCTGTGCCAGTATCCTAGATGAAATACAAGTCCTCTTTAATCTTCTCTCTCCTCAAGCGAAAGGAAGGGGTCTCATTTGGAGCTGCGAGCTGTTCAGCCTGGGACTGGGGAGAGGCGTGGTGCAAGGATTCCCTTAGCCTCCCTGGCTGGTGTCTCAGCAGGTCATGTGCCCCCCAAGTCCATTGGCTCTGAGCCCAGTGCAGCACTAGGACTTGCCTAGAAGTTACAGTATGAGTTTATTTAGGGTTTCAGAAGCACTTTATCTTGTCGTGGCAAGGCTTGCCAGAACTCAGTTCTGACAGCTGGGATGGGTGATTCCCTTCTGGCTAGGGCTGGTTAAAATACTCCTTTCATGAGTGCGGGGGCAACTGAGTTCAGTTGGCTTAGCTTTCTGTTGTGATAGGGCACCACTGAATTCAATGCAATGTCTCACAATTGCTGTGCTCTCCTTCTCCCAGGCATATAGATTCTCTCTCTACGCTGCACATTCGGGGCATAGGAGATGCGGGAGGAGTGGCATCAGCAATTCAAGACTGTCTCCTACATTTTTCAGTGGTTCTTTCGGTGCTATGAAGTTAAAACCAGGAACTGTGAGTGCTCACCTGATTTTTGGTTCTCGTGAATGTGCTTTTCGTTGTTGTTGTTTAAATAGTTGTTACATTGGTGTCCTTGCAGGGGAGACAATCAGTGGAGCCTTCTATTTGGCCATCTTGCTCAACAGCTCTCCCATTCTGCTTTTTAAAGAAATAGCTGTAAGATTGTCTCAAACATCTCACATCAAGGAAATCTTATCTCCTAATTGTCTCTCTGCCCATAACCATAATCACACTCACATGTATGTACCATGATCACATCCATCTTGGAGCTTTTATCCCTTCTTCCCTTTTGCTTGGAATTCCTACCTTCCCTTCTTCTCCAAACAACAGCTAAACCTCAAAACCCATTTTCAAGTCTCATCTCCTCCCTGAGACCCTCCCTGATCAATTCAACCAACTGATTTATTTCTCATTTGTTAAAATATGATATAAATGGAAATACAGAAATATGAATAGATTTGAAAATTATTTAAGAGGTAGCATTAAAGATGAATTTTTGTGATAGACTTATTTCCTTCCCTTTCTGTCTTCTTTCATGAGAGAATATCATTTTAGGGGCTAGGAGATCTTCATGTTATCATGTAAAAAACAATAATCAGCCTGTCTGGCAGAGAGGAGAGGCCATACAATACAATTCTAGCCAATGACATAAAAGTGGATTGAGCAATTACTCAAAAAGGGAACAAACTCAGCTTTTTTTCCCCTCCTTTTTTTATTTTGTTAGCCGTGCTGCTATTTTTTCTCTTTTAGCCTTGCTACTTTTTCTTTTTAGCCTTTCTGCTTTTTTCTCTCCTTTTTTTCTACCTGAAATATGAATGTAATGTTAGAGATGGAGCACCTATCTTGTAACCATAAGAAGGCCACAAAGAATAGGGGAAAAAAAATTGCAAGGACTAAACTCTGAAATCTTTGAGCCAGCAACCACCTACCTCTCAACCTCTAGTTAAGGGAGGTAAACAAAACTTATAAAATATCTAGTTTGTGGGAGGGAGTTCTAAACACAGACACTTTGACTAACATTAGCCTGTACACACCTTTAATACCTAAAGAATTCAAAACAAAAAATATACAAATGAGAAAACCTTTATTCTATCTAAAGGGATAACATTTTGAAACAATTCAATATTTGCTTGACATCTGTGAACAGCAATTAAGATATTTCTTTATTTGAAAAACTAAAAGTTTACTTTCTTTGATGTTGAAATATTTGTTAAACATATTATAAATAAATTAACTCTTTTATCTTTGGCATTTGTTATATCCATTCTTCATGGTACTCTAAGAGGGAGTATAATAAAAAGCATTGCCTTTTCCAATGAATAAAAATATACACTAAATGTTACCTAAAAACAGTCCCGACTTTGGAAATGCCCTTGTGTCATGACCATCCTATTTATAGATAACTCAGTAAGCAAGCTTTTGCTGGCAGAATTGGAGACACTGTTACGTTGCCAGGAATTCTTGCTATGATACATACATAGGAAGCTTGGGCTTTGGTCCAAGGAACTAAAGCTGGAAAAGTCATCCCCTACGTTTCCAGAGAATTACTAAGAAACTACTCCATCCTGTAGGTTGTCCATTTTCCACAGCTACCCATAGCAAGAATATTCTCTTGGCATTTATTCCTCTACTACTGTGTTCTACCAGCATTTTTCCAAGCTCCCAAGCGTGAAAGGTACCTGCTGCGATGGCTCTACAGAAATGGTATGAGTTTCTCCTTAGGCGTTCAGAGGACATTCCACCAGATGTCAAAGGCATCCAATATCACAACACTCTAAGAAGTAGCTATGTACAAGAGACATAAGGTCACACAAACCGAGAAGTGAAATGGCAAAATTATAAATTCTTGTTATAAACGCATTGTCATACAAAGTCAGAAACTGCAGTTGCATTAAGCTGATGTATAATCTGGCAACAAGGAAACAGATACTTATTTTCTCTTCAATCTAAATTATGCAACTGTCCCCTCCTGACTTACATGCCAATCTTTTCAAATACTTCATCTCTAAATTACTATTATTAGTAAAGTATAAGAGAGCAGCCAGTATCATTTCTCCTGATGCTACCTCTGGAAGAAAACTGCTAAATAAAAAGATTTCAATGTTTTTCACTTGGCATTTTTATTGACTACCAAAGGGTATATCACTCTAGCAAATGCGTATATACAGCACTAGTGGAATCCACAACTGAAAATGCACAGTAAAGATTTCAGAAAGCAACAAGACAGATTCACTTCTAAGTAAGATTACAGATGTATGATCACGGATACTCTTTGAAAACTTAAAAAAATACTTATTAATCATGCACATTCAGATTTCCTAGTATTGTTTTCAAATATTCCTAGCATATACTGTAAATAGCTTTCTTTCCTGGAATTTAACATTGACATTACCTTTTAAATTTGTTAACGGATTTGCTTTTATCAGAGATTTCAAGAGTTTTCTTCCCCAAGAGGATGTCGAAATTTATCATTTCTAAATTTAGAAGGGTAATGGGAGAGATACAATTCCTTATCGAAGCACTTACATAATTTGACAAAAGTTCAGTCAGAATAACAAATACAGTATTATTTAGGAGTTCCCTGTTCTAACTACAGATAACTACATTTCTTCGAATAAAGATGTGGCGGGAGGCTTTTAGTAAAGCCGGTCTTGGCCACACCTGCTTTCCTTCTGCAAATGGAATGTGAGGTCATAATCTCTGTCATTAAACTCCCATGAAGTCAGACAACATTCGCTGTGATTAATTTCTATGGGAATAATGGGGCATTAAATGAGGAGTTCACAGGCATTAACTCTGAAGAAGTTCTGAGGCTTGGTAATAACATTGGAGGCAAGATTTTATATGGAAACCTAAAAAGCACTTACTAATATACCAAATAATATTAATAAAATAAATATCTTTTGCATTAACCACCCCTCATTTAAGGGATTCTACCAGGCAATGTTAAGACAATTGATGAAGCCTGACTGTGCACTTGAGGCCCCAGAGCATATTTTTGGATTAAAACCTTAACTTGCCACTAAATAGTAGCACAAAGGAAAGAATAATCATGATCCTGGACCTCTTATTATTAGATATGCCCCACTGCCTCCCTAACTTCTCTGATCATGCAGGAATTTCAGGAAAGGCATAAGAAACATGTATTGTCCAGATTTGCTAGAGGCTTGGAGATTTAGCCTGTGAACCAGAGACAGAGCCTTCCGGGCCCATTCCAAGGCTTGGCCTTACACAAAGGGACTGGTCTGATGTCAGAGGAGAACAAGAGCCCCAAGGAATTTGTAGTCCCCCAAATGAGTTACACTATATTGGGACAGCAATGAGATAAGAGCTGGGATGAAAAGAATTTGACAGAGTAAGAGTAGATGCATGATAGAATAGGTTACAAGGAAGAAAAGATCCGTGTTCAATGGTTAAGTCCGCAGGGGCAGGAATTTGGTTTTTGTTGTTCAACACTACATACCCAGGTTCAGGCCCATAGCAAGAGAAATGAATGAATGGGAGAGTGACTGAGGCTATTTGATCCTTTTTCTTTGTTTCTTTAATCTAGTATTTCCCAATGTGCAGAATGCTTCAGCCGGTAATGTGGGACATCATTTTAGGTGGTAATGGTACATTAAAAACTCTTAATCAGGTAGAGACAAAGTTTTTCCCCTTTTAATTTTCTAATATCAAGGAGAAAAGTTTCAGTTTGGTACTAGTAGGCCTTTAACATCTTTCTATTCTTGTTTAAACAGGAGACATGTTTCTAGGGACTGAGTTCTAGGTAACATTATTTAGCTAAAACTACATACAGTCATTTGTCACTTAACAATAGGGACTGAGAAATGTGTTGTGGATGATTCTGTTGTTCTATGAACCTCATGGAATGTACTTACACAAACTGAGACGGTATAGCTTACTATACACCTAGGCTGTATGGTATAGCCTATTGCTTTGAGGCTACAAATCTATACAGTATGTTACCATACTGAAAACTATAGGCAAATGTAACACAATGGTAACCATTTGTGTATGTAAACATATCAAAACATAGAAAAGGTACTGTAAAACCACAGTATTATAATCTTCTGGAACCACTATTGTGTATGCATTTCATCACCGACCAAATGTCATTATGCAATGCATAACTATACTTCATCTGTTTTTTCATCCTATTCATTTTTATAGTTACCATCTATTTTAGGAAAAAATGATTTTTCTAATTTGGGCTACTAATGTAAAAATTTCCCTTTAAAGGCCAGGCACAGTGGCTCACACCTGTAATCCCAGCACTTTGGAGGCTGAGGCGGGCGGATCATGAGGTCAGGAGATCAAGACCATCCTGGCTAACACAGTGAAACCCCATCTCTACTAAAAAACACAAAAAATTAGCCAGACACGGTGGCATGCACCTGTAGTCCCAGTTACTCAGGAGGCTGAGGCAAGAGAACGGCGTGAACCCAGGAGATGGAGCTTGCAGTGAGCTGAGATCGCGCCACTGCACTCCAGCCTGGGCAACAGAGCGAGACTCAGTATCAAAAAAAAAAAAGAAATCCTTTTAAAATAATTTAATTAAAACACAAAATCGAGTTGACCTTAAAAGAAAAACATTAGGTAAATAATAAAGTCATGTGTGCATATGGCACTAATTAGATGATGACACTTAAATGAATTAAATTTGGCAAGCTGTGTTCTAACCGCCTTGAACTCCCTATGGTCTTTAGGTCTCCATTGCTACTCCAACAATGAAGATCGAAAGTAGCTGTTCAGCTTTGGGTGGACCGCACAGAGCCATCCCCAGCAGACACAGCAACCTGAGACAACGGTCAGGCAAATAAACGTAAACATAATCTTCAGTGTCCTGGTGAGCAACTTAAATGCCAATGCAAAAACTCCATTTTCCAAAACCTGCCAGCAATTTTATATTCTTATTAAGAAAGATGCCTGTAACTTTCCCTTCATTTGACTCTCCACTATTAAGCTAATTTAGAAATAAATACTAAGCTACTAGGGTAATGAATTCGTAGGTGTAAGAAGTAAGAGAAATGATAAATTTAGAAACCCAAAATCAATGAGAAGTTCTGTTAGGTCCTACAAATTCTTTTGGATGATCATAAGTTTAATTCTGTTATAGGCAAACGATACATCTCACGCTAAATTTAGCAACAGCTTGCAATATACAAATTAGGAGCCCAAAGTTCTTGAACTAACTTGCAAAGGTAGTATTAGTTGCTAATAGATAACATTTAATTTCTGACTTTCAGAACTCAAGATAAAAAAAGGGCTAAAATAGAGCTGAGGTTCCTTAAGCAGCTGCTAATAACCTATGTCACTGAAGAGTTACTAAAAATACTGATTAAGTACACAAGAGGTTTTTTTGTGTGTGTTTAACCAAGCACAACTTGATTTTCATAGTACAATATTTAAAAATAAAATAACAAAATAAAATCTGTACATTAAGTCATCAACCAGGATCCTCATTTTCTTCCATTTTTTTTTTTTTTTAAACAAAGAATCCCTTAGTCCACTGGCCTCTACAAGCATGTGCAAACATTGACATAACCATAATTTAAAAGCAAGAGAGATGCTATCAGAATTTTTTTTTCATTCTTCATAATTCACTTTACCTGAATCTTTTGTTTCTCCGTCTTCCTCTAATTTTGTTGGCTTTTAGCCAATTCACAATAATTAAGACTTTGATGTTGAGGCCAAGAGGGAACTGGCAAAAAGTAAAACTCATTCATCAGTCTAACTCGGTAACTCTCACCTCATGTATGACACAGCCACCAGAAGCTACTGCAACAACTTCCTTAATAGCTCAGAACAACAAGAATACCTAATAACAGACACGGTTCAACTCGAGTCACGGCAATACCTTTTTCTATTTTAAGTAAGTCACACTGATGTTGAAATGCTAACTGTGAAATTATTTACCTCACATGGGTGCCATTGTTTCATACAGTAACTCCTACAAATATACTTTGAGCTTCCTGTAAAGTGACATGTAAATAAAGCATTATTGCCATAACATCTCCCTTAATGACTTAGAAAAGACAGTAAATAGCAAGCTGATGGAATCACAGATGGTACTAAATTGAGATGTGTTGCAAACATCAGTAAAGGCAGAAAAAAATATGCAAAAAGGACCTAAAGTGCTTAAAATAAGAACAAAATATTTCTAACATTATAGAAAAAAGAAAATGACTTTTTAAAAGAGTGTCCGAAATATGCTGTCCAGCATAGATGCTACAACCAACATGTAAAAAACATGCCAGCCAGAATTGTCTTCATTTCTTTGAAACCAGCTAACATGCCAGTGTGCTCTGAAGAGGGATTGGGAGTCACACAACTATAACACTTATAATAAATAGGAAAGAAAAATCACTGCAATTTCATTAAAAAGTGCCAATGAGAAGTTCAGATTGGTATGTCTGTAACTTCGAAAGAACAGAGTTCCATTTAGGAAGAGTATTCCAAGTAAACCTGTTTTATCCTAAGCATTTTCCTAAGCCTAAATTTGCCTCCCACTTGGGCAGAGCCATCTGTCTGGGCAGGTTTTGCATACCGACCGAAACAGAAAGAAGGCATCTTATAGGGCTTGTGCTTGGGGTTGCACGTGGCTTTGAGTTTGTCCTCTACTTCCCATGGTGACAAATGGGGCACATGTGAGATATGTGGTTATACATATAGTCTGTAATGGTAGTGACAGTATGAAGCAGACATTGACATCACCACTACCACGCTTCTCTCTTTTATGCTCTAACCTGCACCTTTTGCAAAATTTAGCTTCATGTTTAATATCAAAACATTTTAATGTCAAAACATATGTATTCTCTCTTGGCTTCCACTACACCTGTTGGTTGTTTCATTTGTTCAGGTGACAGGCAATGGTTGCTGAATATAAGGTCTTGATGAATCCAGCATGGGTTTTCTCTTTTTTCAGGAGCCAGGCTCATTCACCTGTTCTTACCCAACCAAGTCCTCTAATCACTGAAGTCCAACAAATGAAATCTTACTGGAAAACAGACTTTCAATGCTATTGTGGATCTGACAACATACCATCAAACTTCATTATCCTGAGGAATTTATTTACACAGAAAATTGTTTTACAAGTGATCAAAAAGAAAAACACTTTGATGTATCTGTCAGAGTAACCCTGAACCCTAAAAATGGGTCTAGATCCAGTAACTGAAAATAAACTGATTAAATATTATCATTTATTTCTCTTTCAAACAAAGAACAAGACTGGAGGTAATCAGCCCAGGTCTGGACTGGCACCCCATGATGTCAGGCACTCAGGTTCCATCTACCTGGTTGCTTTGCTATCCTCAGCACGCAGCCTCCACCCAACAGTCCAAGATGGCTGCCTGCATTCTGTTGTGCCACAATAGAATTGTTGTGTCCATTGGCTAGAACCTAGTCACATGGCTGTGTCTAGAGGCAAGCTAATTAGAAAACAAAGTCTTTATTCTAGGAATCCATGTGCCCAGGTAAGAATTAGGGATTTTCTTATATCTATACTGAATTTAAAAAGAGAGACTAGATACTGGAGGACAATTAGCAGTCTCTGCTTCAATTAAGAATCATATTTTAATATTCAAAGCTTGCTAATTTTAAAGATTCTTTCAGCATTTATCGTTGGTTAACAAAATACACGTTGATACTTAACTGTTTATTCAACACAGTTACTTGAGTTTGATATCTGAACAAAATTTCCTAATTTTCCTTCAACTTTTAAAGAATTCTGCTTCATGGTTTTACAGTTTGTTTCCTGTAAGGATGTCATTTCTGCTATCACAAAATGTAAAACATTTATGAAATTATAAAAAGTAAACTTTAAGGCTTTCCCTTTTTCTATGCAGGACCTTTACTTTTTTAAAGACAGAATTTTAGGACCAGTTAAAATAATCACTTTAGTAAGGAATATGTTAAACATTTTAGTCATATAAACAGTTTTATGTATGTCTGTTCACATTTTAAAAGTATGTAATTAATATACATAGACTGTGCTTCATATATATTGAAAGAAATTTATTGTAAGGAATTGGCTCACTTGACCATAAAGGCTGGCAAGTCCAGAGTCTACATTGTGAGCCAGCAGGCTGGAGACCCATGAGAGACGATGGTGTGGATGAAGTCTGAAGGGAGTCCTTTGGAGATTTCTCTCTTACTCAGGACATCTTTTCATTCTATTCAGTCCTTCAACTGATTGGATGAGGCCCACCCCCATTATGGAGGAGAATCCACTTACTTACAGTTCATCAACTTAAATGTTCATCTCATCCAAAAACCCAAAACACCCTCTAAGTTGACATGTAAAATTAATCATGGCTGGATGTGGTGGTTCACGCCTATAATCCCAACATTTTGGCAGGCCATGGTGAGTGGATCACTTAAGCCCAGGAGTTTGAGATTAGCCTGAGCAACAAGGCAAAACCCTGTCTCTACAAAAAATACAAAAATTAGCCAGGCATGGTGGTGCATGCCTGTATTCCCAGCTACTCAGGAGGCTGAGTAGGGAGAATCACCGGAACCGGGAAGTTGAGGCTGCAGTGAGCCACGATCTCACCTCTGCACTCTAGCCTGGGCATCAGAGTGGGACCCTGTGTCAAAAACATAAAACAAAATAAAATAATCAGCACACCCTTCTTTAAGGGGGAGTGGACCAGGTACATTTTGCTTAACAAATGGCTCATGGCCATTATAATTGTTAACCAGGAATATTAATTAATTGTGTTAATCATTATTATTTAATTACTAACAATAACTCCACAAGTCTCTTTTGAATATTTCTTGAAACTGGAAAAATTATTGCAATACTAGAAAATCTAAATTCGGAAAAAGAATAACTAGGGGACTCAAAGGGAAGGAACAGCAAACACTGTAACATTCAGAAGTGATTTTCCTTGGGTCTAACAGAGTGGATTACGGTTCCCTTTTCACAGTTAACTTGAGTCTCAGTCTAAAAGTTACTTCTGAAGTCTTTAAGCCGTGACCTGAATTGTGCCTAAAACTGTTTATCTGTATGTTTTTTAAGAAGGTGATACCAAACTTTTACGATCAGCTCAAATAGAAACATTTTCTGTTTTTCTAGACTGCTTTCATAGTAAACAATGAGGCTATTTGAAAAACATTTCTAAGAAATGTACTTAAATAACAGGAAATCCCATGCCAACTTTGGGAAATACAGTACAAATAGGGGAAACTCCAATCCCTAGCAACATGGGAAATGCAACGGCTCTGGTGGTGCCAGCTGCCATAAAGAGCATGTTACGGAATTTCACTCCACAATCACAGTGGGCCCTGGAATAACTGGGTACTGGGCAGGCCTGAAGGGAGGTATGCCATCACTGCCTGGAATAGGGTTTCTAGGATATGCAGCAGCTTCTTATATACCCTTAGAGATGGGAATTAGTCTTCTACACACCTTCATCTGTTGGGCCTGATAAAATCAAAAGAAATTCCAAGATTCATTCTTGACTTGTCAGTATCTAAGGGGATATTTATATTTAATATTAGCAAATATTACATAGTACTCTAAAGCATCCCAAAGAATCAGAGTGCAGTGACATGATCACAGCTCACTGAAGCCTTGACTTCCAGGACTCAAATGATCCTCCCACCTCAGCCCCCTGAATAGCTGGAAGTACGGGAGTGCACCACCCAGCTAATTTTTTTAATTTTGTAGAAATGGGGTTTCACTATGTTGCCCAGGCTGGTCTTGAACTCCTGGGCTAAAGCAATCTTCCTGTTTCAGCCTCCCAAAGTGCTGGGATTACAAGCATAAGCCACCGCATCCAGCCTAGATTGCCTCTTTAACACCCCCAATCATTTGTCTTCTTCCTGAACAGCTACTCAATTCAAATGTTCAAAGAGCAAAGTACAAGTCTTTAATTTATCAATTGAGAAATTACTTTTTTCAGCCTCTTTGCCATGTATAAATGACAACATGCACCAGAACATGTTCCTGAAGGGTAGTAAAGAACATATCAAGAGGCTTTTGCTGGAAATAGAATAGAAACTAAAACCTAAAATTTAAACCAATCGACTACAGAGATTTTTTTTTCTTTTATCTTACAAGAAGAAATTTCTCATCATTTCTCAGATAAGTATGCAAAAATAGCTCACAGGTGTCTCAAATCAGTAGAATAATGAGCTCTTACATGTTAATGTTTCCTCTAGATTCTCCATGGACTCAGCCTACTATTAATAATACCTGACAGCCCACTTATTGGCTACCGTTTTAAAAGAATATTCTAAAAACATGACAGTTAAAAAATCATTTATTCATTGACTGACACAGGTGTCAGCAGTATAGGCCTTAGAGATGTTAGAGTAATTCAGCTGATTCCCCTCTTAACATTTTCATAATAAATTGGACATCTCCCAACTCCAGACAGTAATGGCTTCTGACCCAGGCTATGGGAACATACAAGGAACTTTACAATACCAGTTCCAAAAGAGATTAGATGCTAACAAATATGCACACTCTTCCCAAACCAGAAGCAAATGAATAATGAAAATAAAGAATATATATCCATTGTCCTAGACTATTATTTAGGCCTTAAGATTCCAAGAATGGTCCATGTCCCAAGTTCCAGTGGGAAAGAACATTTTACTCTTCCCCTTCCACTTCACATTCCACTGAGAGGTTACAGTGCTTGCCGCTGCCTTCCCATCTTTCCTCAGGGTTTCCTCTCTCCCCTTTACATCTTTTTGCTCCGTTCTGGGTTTTCCTTTGTGTCTAAGGGCATTCCCCTCTTCATTTCCTCCCCCCAGTCTGTCCCCATACCCTCTTCTCTCCATCTCCCTTCATCCCTTTCTTTCTTTTTTTTTTTTTTTGACTTTAAAAGAGATTTTAATGTAAATATGTATTCCATTAAAATGAGGAGAGAGAGATCCCAGAATCATTAGATAATTTGCTGTTAAATTTTTTCTGATGCATGAGTTTTTTGTGACCCTATTCCCTAAGAGATGGATGAAAGTATATCATCTCTAATTTTATTTTTTTTAATTTCCATAGGTTTTGGGGGAATAAGTCGTATTTGGTTACATAAGTAAGTTCTTCAGTGGTGACTTGTGAGATTTTGGTGTGCCCATCACCCGAGCAGTATACACTGAACCCAATTTGTAGCCTTTTATTATCCTCACCCCCTTCCCACCCTTCCTCAAAGTCCATTCTCACTCCTTCTTTACCCCACCTCTCTAATCTGGCCATAATCTGGGCCCAAGGATGTTAACTGTTAATGTGTTTGTTCTGGTTCTTTTGGGGAAAGCATGTTGTATATATTTAAATAGAGTACCATAGCTATGCCAATTTTTTAATTATTTAATTGAAAGAGAACCTCCTCTTCTGAGTTCACCTCCCTGTGCCTTGAACATGTATTCTAGTCCATTAAGCAATACCAGAGAATATTTAAATGAGCAAAACTATTTAAGTGAGCAAAAACAGTATGAAGAATCTCTGTGTGACAGGTGCAGGATTTTTCATCCTCGGAGTCAATCTTGGTAAGTGACCACACATCCACTGCCAATGCTTTCTGCAATTCCTCTACCAGTCAACTAAGCCCTCTCTCACAATTTACTGCTCTCTCAGAACACCTTTTTTTAATTTTTAACTTGACAACTATGGAGGGCTCCTTTCTCTATTTTCTATGAGAGGATTTTATTTAAGTTCATAGATTTGGGATTTTTCTCTTTTTGAAAATATTTACTGTTAAGTAAAAATGCAACTTTTTGAAGAAAAAAATCCAAATGTTCACCAAAATCTAATAACTGGCATTAAAAGAACAGTCCCATTTTAAACTATGTTGATATCAAGATGGATGTGAAGCAAAGAAAAAATTAATTTGAGGTTACTTTCCACAAGAGGTCAAGAAAGAACCCTTCATTTCCTGAAGCAATTAACAAAACAGTTATGCAATTTCAGACAAAGGGGAGACTACAAAATACAATGGGATTTTAGGCCACTCAAATAAAAAATAAGAACCTGACACCTTACGTCAGGATCATGTTTTTATACATTAAAATACTTAAAATATACCAATATCAGACACTAGGATAAGCACTTTTGCTTACAAAAAAAATGCTATTATAGTAGTTCAAACAAAAGGCACCAAAAAATGGAGAGATTTCCAATCAGTTGATCAGAGATAACCTCAGGAATAAAATGATGTTTGAGACTTTGAAGAAAAGGCAAGATTTAAGAGAATTCAAAGAGAAGATGCTCTTAGAGAGAGGAGAGGAGATTGTTGGATGAAAAGCTCTCTTCCAGACCCCCTCTCCCAGCCTCTGTCAGCCTCTTAGACAAATAGACGCAGGCCCATTAAGCCTTGGAGGCCACTGAGGCAGAATTTGATTTATTTAGTTTTAAGAAAAAATAAGAACCTGACACCTTAAATCCTGTTACAACTGGTAAATTCAAGCTCAGAAGATTTGATTAGGCTATGTTTCATGTGTCTTCTCAGCTCTTTTCTTTTTGCCTTATTCCCAATCCCCCAAAAATAACGCAGAGCAGAGACCGTGACTGTTTAATCACAACACCTTGAAGTTATGTTCCGAAAGACCATGGTTAACATTAGTGAAAGAAAAGCTTGGGATGTGTGTAGATGTTCTGTTCCAGTATAAATGGAAGGCTTAAACTATTTTTCTAGCCCTAATAGAATCAATCATTACCCACTTCAAGATTAAACCCAAGACAAAGCTCAGAACCTAAACAGCCTCCAGAATTCAGAAAAGACAAAGGGGAGAAATGAGAGTAGTCAAAGAGAGATCAGATTTCCATCTGAGACAGACTTGGTATTAACAAAAGACAACTTTATAGTAATCATAACAAATAGTTTATAACATCTTCTAGAATCAGGGCACATGTACAATTGTCTCAGAGTAATATTATCTCCTTTCTAGTGACAGGCTGTGTCTACATAGCTTTCTGAAGATGGGGGCTTAATGGAAGGATGTTTTATAATATACATGTCATACTACTTTTTTAGCATTAGGTCACTCCCTTATATTAACATTATGAATTAACAAATTGTTGCTTTTAAAAAATAGAATGCAAAGCATTTATCAAACTGTAAAAAATACAAAGAAGTATAAACTATGTCTCTACCCTCTAAAAGCTTATTATCTAGTTGGGTGGAAAGTTTAGTGTGCATAAACTAAAATAGCTCAGAAAATGCATGCTTGAAGAGCTCAGAAGTCGGGATCATGTTTTTATACATTAAAATACTTAAAATATGCTATATATCAGACACTAGGATAAGCACTTTTGGTTATAAAAATGCTATTATAGTAGTTCAAACAAAAGGCACCAAAAAATGGAGAGATTTCCCATCAGTTGATCAGAGATAACCTCAGGAATAAAATGATGTTTGAGACTTTGAAGAAAAGGCAAGATTTAAGAGAACTCAAAGAGAATATGCCCTTAGTGGAAGAAATGGCACATCCAAAAGAACAAGAACAACAGCAAAAATAAACAATGAATAT
This sequence comes from Mandrillus leucophaeus, assembly GCF_000951045.1. NCBI lineage: Eukaryota > Metazoa > Chordata > Mammalia > Primates > Cercopithecidae > Mandrillus > Mandrillus leucophaeus. The sequence continues at coordinate 1,997,888 of NW_012103732.1, read as the reverse complement.
TTAGGAATTAAGTAGTTCAGCTTGTCCAGCACGGGACATTTGTAACAAGCTAAATTTTATACACTCTGAAATGAGGTTCTGGACATACTGCCAATACCAGATGGGACTAGAGATGTAATTTAAGAATCAATATTATAGAGGAAGAGATAGAGAAACCTAAGAGTTATCCAAGGGGAAAGATAAGAGAGTTTGGGCCAAAAACTTAGAAAACCTTCCGTGTAGCCGAAAGAGAGAGAGAGAGAAATGAAAGAAATGAGCCAGTTCCATGGGGTCACCAGGGAAGGTTTGTCAAAAGATACAAAATTTGAGCTGAGTCTGAAGGAGTGAGGATAACCCAAATTAGTACATAATATGATTTGGATCTGTGTCTTTCTTCACCAAATCTCATGATTGTAATCCCCAATATTGGAGGTAGGGCCTGGTGGGAGGTGATTAAATGATGGGGCAGATTTCTCGTAAGTGATTTAGCACCATCCCCCTTGGTACTGTCCTCACAATAGTGAACGAGTCCTTGTGAGATCTGCTTGGTTAAAAGTGTGTAGCACCTCCTCGCACCTCTCTCTCTTGCTCCTGCTTTCACCATGTGAAGTTCCTGCTCCCCCTTCGCCTTCTGCTATGATTATGTTTCCTGAGGCCTCCCCAAAAGCTGAGCAGATGCCAGCCTCATGCTTCCTGTACAGCGTGAAGAACTGTGAGCCAATTAAGCCTCTTTTGTTTATAAATTACCCAGTCTCAGGTATTTCTTTGTAGCAATGAAATAATGAACTAATACAGTAGAGAAGAAAAAGAAGGTGTCATAGATGAGCACTCTGATGTGCTTTAAAAAACGAAAGCCAAAAAACACAGGAAGTTTGGAGGACACCAATAGCTGACTGAAGCCAGAACAAGCAATTTTACCTGACACTGGCAAGAGATATTTTCAAGGATACAATTTAGATGAGGTGCAGAGATCCGTGATTCTTACTAAGGAACCTAGGTTTTATCCAAAAGGCAATGTGGAGCCACTGAAAATTTTTCAGCAATGAGGTGACTTGACAGAATTTCAGGCTAACTGTTGACCTAAAACACTAATGAA
>NW_012103732.1:1991498-1995747 GCF_000951045.1 Mandrillus leucophaeus | reverse complement strand
TACACACACACTATATATATAATTTAACCCTCATAATAACCCAGTGAAATAGGTCTTACTATTAACCCCATTTTACAGATGAGGAAACTGGGGCAATAGAAAGTTAAGTGACTTGCCTAAGGTATGTAGGTTTCAGGACTGAGATGAAACCAGGCAATCTATCCGAGAATCCCCATTTTTAAACATTGCCTTGTGCTGCATCTTTATTCCCATTCTGCTTTTGGTCCTTAAAACATGACTTCTAGTGAGCCCTGTGGGAGGGGTGGAAGGAATGGAGATGGAAAGACACAATATGGGACCTCAGGCTCCCTGGCCAGAGGACTAGCAAAATCTCACTCTTAACCCAGTTTGCCTGAGGCTGCAATTTTTCAAATTTTTGCAATCAGACCTTGGCAACGACCTTGAGCAGCAGGATATAAATAACTCCTATATGTTTAGCACTCCAATAATGGGACACTAGGCATATATGGGTTTTAATCGGTATATGCAAAAGAAATGCATTTTCTGAAAAACTTAAACTTCAATGAAGAAGTGAATTTGATGTCAATTGACACTGACAGCTGTAAGAACATCCCCACACACCTTTTTTTTAACTGAAATTCTATACTTAGTTCGTTCATAATTTCCCATTAGCACATACTGAAAAAAAACTTCCCATCATTTAGATTTTTAATCTTATCTGGAAATGTTGCTTTTAACAGAAGGAACATTTCAAACAGTTCATGGAGAATGCAAATAGAGGTAGAAGATGGAAATGGCTATTGACATTGCTGTTAGAGAAGTTTCACCAATAACAAGGGACAATATTGTGTTCAGTAATCATATAATTGCTCTTTGCATACAGTGAACACTGGAACATTTCCTAAATGTCACTGAAAGATTGAAAATTTTTAAATAAAAATAATTCAAAAGTAGAGTAACATAGAGCCATTTAGTGCATAAACAGCTCTATATACTTATAACATCTTCAGACATTTATAGTAATATGATTTTAATGATCATGAATATTATGTATAACACCTAAGTAACTGATAGCAATTTGAAGCCAAATCCACTCATAAGAAAACTGATGGATAAGGATATATATATATAGAGAGAGAGAGAGAGAGAGACTTTTGCTTCTCAACAAACTGGGGTAACAGGAATCAGATTTACCTTCTCATTTGAAACAGCAGCCACAAAAACAAAAACAGACCAAATCTATGATGTGAATCTATAGTTTTTAAGGCAATGACATCAGGCAACAAAAGACAGTCATATCCAAAAAATAAGAAATATACAAAGTAGGCCCTACATTTGACTCAGTTTACTGCCATGAGTGATTCTACACCACAGCACAATGTGGATTAGCTGTAGCAGAGCCAGTGGTAATACCAGATGGAAGTATGGATCTCCATAAAGGAATGAAGAGCACCAAGAATGATAACTATATTGGTAAATAGGTAAGATCATTTTCTTATTATTTACATATCTTCCAAAGATAGTTGTCTAAGCAAAAATAAAAATATATTGTGGAATTTACCACAGAGACATAAATAAAGTATATAACAACAGTATTATAAATGTCAAGAAGGGAAAATTGGAAGTATACTATGGTAAGGTTCTTATATTACACATGAAGGGATATTGACGGGATAGCTGTAGAGTATAAAACCTAAAGCAGTGTTTTTTGACCTTAGTTCTTTTGACATTTTGAGCCAGATAATTCTTTGTCATGGAGAGCTGTTAGGTGCATTGTACTTTTAGTAGTATCCCTGGACTCTACTCACTAGATGCCAGCAGCATCTCCCCAGTTGCAAAGATTAAAAATGTCCTCAGACATTGCCAAATGATCCCTGGAGGATAAAACTGCTCCCAAATAAGAATAACTAAAGTGACCACTAAAAAAAAAAAACAGTCATAGCTAATAAACAAAGATGAAATAATTACACCATCAAAAAATACTAAATTAATTCAAAAGAAGGCAGATACAAAGGAAAAGGGAAAGAAAGACGACACAGGACTAACATAATGAAACAAATAGGATAATAATGATAATAGACTTTAACTGAATCATATCAATAATTACATTAAATATAAATGGCCTAAATACTCTCAATTAAAAGGCAGAAATTGTCAGATTGGGTAAAATAAAAGGTTCCAATTATATGTTGCCCACAAGAAATGAAATTTAATTTTTTTTTTTTTTTAGATGGAGTCTTGCTCTGTCACCAGGCTGGAGTGCAGTGGCACGATCTTGGCTCACCGCAACCTCTGCCTCCTGGGTTCAAGCAATTCCCCTGCCTCCGCCTCCCAAGTAGCTGGGACTACAGGCACTTGCCACCACACCTGGCTAATTTTTTTGTATTTTAGGAGAGATGGGGTTTCACCATGTTGACCAGGATGGTCTCAATCTCCTGACCTTGTGATCCAGCCACCTTTGCCTCCCAAGAAATTTAAATCTAAAGACATAATGTGTTAAAATAAAATTATGCAAAAAAGATGTATCATGCTAATACTAATCAAAAGAAAGCTGAAGTGCCTATATTAATATTATACAAAGTAGACTGCAGAATAGTGAACAGTATGAGGGGAAATGAAAATTATTTCAAAATAATAATGTGGTCAATGTACCAAAAGGACATTATAATCTTAAACATTTATAAGCCTAATAACAGAGCTTCAAATGAAGCAAAACCTCATAGAATTGTAAGGAGAAATAGAGAAACCACAATTATAGCTAGAGATTTCAACAACTCTTTCCCAATAATTGGTAGAAAAAATAGACAGAAATCCAGTAAAAGTATAGAAGGCTTAAACAACACAACTTGACCTGACATTTGTTGAACATTATATCCAATACTTCAAGTGCACACACAATATTTACCAAAAAAGACAAACTCTGAGCCATAAAACAAATGTCAATATATTTAAAGGGATCCATATTGTACAAAAGATGCTGTCTAATCACAATAGAATTAAATTAAAAATTAAGAACAAAGAGATCTCTTGAAAATCCTGAATATTCAGAAACTAAATGGCATACTTCTTTTTTTTTTTTTTTTTTTTTGAGACGGAGTCTCGCTCTGTCACCCAGGCTGGAGTGCAGTGACGCGATCTCGGCTCACTGCAAGCTCTGCCTCCCAGGTTCACACCATTCTCCTGCCTCAGCCTCCTGAGTAGCTGGGACTACAGGTGCTCGCCACCACGCCCAGCTAATTTTTTTGTATTTTTAGTAGAGACGGGGTTTCACCATATTAGCCAGGATGGTCCCGATCTCCTGACCTCGTGATCCGCCCATCTCGGCCTCCCAAAGTGCTGGGATTACAGGCGTGAGCCACCACACCTGGCCCTATATGGCATACTTCTAAATAAATCATAAGTCAAAGAATAAAACAATCAGCATTAGGAAGGATTTTAAACTGAATAAAAATGAAAACATAAAAATTTGAGGGATGCCACTCAAGTAGTGTTTAAAGGGAAATTTATAGCATTAAATGTCTATAATACAAAAGCAAAAGGATCTCAAATCCACTTAGCTTAAATTGTGAATTTAAAAAAGAAGAGCAACTTAAATCCAAAGTAAGCAGAAAAAAGGAAACAACAAAGAACAGATGGAAAATTAATAAAATAGAAAACTGAAAAACAGTGGGGAAAATCAATGAAACTAAAAGCTAGGTTTTTGAGACTATCAATAAAACTGACAAACCTCGAGCCAGACCAGATGGATCAGGGAAAGAAAAAAAAAAAAAAGAGAGAAGACACAAATTTCTAATGTCAGCGTAAGAGAGATGACTTCCAAGGAAAGAATATTTTTATATTTTTGCAGTTAGGCTTTTCTGAGCAAATACATTTGAAACTTTTGTCAACAAACAAATCTTGGCAGTTAAAGGGTGATTCAATAATGAGAGACCATCCAGAAAGATTTACCTCTTCAAAGGTATGTGTCTACATTTCAAAGAGGGCTGAGACAGAGAGCCATAGGGGTATTTCACAGGTTGTAAACACAAAGACTTATCTTCCTCCTGGAGATATTTCTTTATATTCCAAAGGGTAATAACCCAGTAATCTTTCCCTTTCCTCTCAGGGTGAATTTGTTTACATTGAGAAGCTTAAATTTCTCTCTTTCAGGAGTAGAATAGTCAAGATTTACATAAATCCCTAGATTCGAATTTTTATCCTTCCTCACCTGTAGTTCAGATACCAGTACAAGTTGGGTGACTTCTGGCTCTCATCCTCCAAGAAGAGGGAACGATTGAGGAAACAGGAA
>NW_012103732.1:1974292-1990478 GCF_000951045.1 Mandrillus leucophaeus | reverse complement strand
CACATTGTGATAATTCTTTCATCTGCTCATTTAATAAATACTTATTGCTTATTCACCAAAAAAGGAAGAAGTAAAACTGTCTGTATTCACAGATGACATAGTCATTGTTGTGGAAAATCTACAAAATTGCTACTAGGTCAGTGCAGCTGGTGCCTTGATGTCAACCTTGTGAGAGTCGGAGTAGAGAACCTAGTTGAGCCTCCCTGAACTACTTCTGACTATAGTACTGTGAAATAACAAATAGGTATTGTTTATGCCACTAAGTTTAATAATTAATTGTGTAGATACAGAAAACTAATACACCTACTGAAGCAACATTTATGGAAAGTGGTGCCCAAGAATCTGTATGTTTAACAAGCTCCCAATTTACTCTAAACACAGTAAAGTTTAAGACTAACTCAACTGGAAGAACATGGTCACAAAAATGGAACAGATTGGGACTTCTGAACTTACAGATCTTTCAAAGAGGCCATGCCCATTTTTACAACAATTTTAATACAATTCTTAACTAATTCCTTGCTGATGATATTCTCTTATCAACATCATGAAGAAAATGCTTTAAGATAATTTACTGCATCTTCCAAGCTCCAAGCAAGGCCGAATTCAGTCCTACTCAAAATCTATTCATTCTGTTTTTAGACGATAGGGAATATATTTATGTACAAGTTCAATAATGTGATCCAGAGTACAATACCACTTTCTTGTTTGCACTTTCTTCCTAAAAGCCATCCTAAATTCTTTAGTGTAATTTAACCCAGTTTTCTTTTCAGATCTTGGAAAACATAGTTAATAGCTGGCCATCTTCCTTTATGTCTTCTCCCTTATTTCTTGTGAGGACTGTCTAGAAGCTATATGCTTATCCCCAGAAGGTCAATTGTGATTGGTCTAGATAGAGGTTATATATAGTCTTTGCTGATTATTGTATAAAAAGTCAATATGCAATTTAGTTCTGACCAAAAATACCTAAGATGAAGCCTGTTGGGTGATAATGGGAACATTCCACAAATTGTAGATATGGGCTGAGTTGTCTGCTATTTGTCTCCCTCCGAAAAATCACAAAAACATTTATAAAGATGCACATAACACATCCAGGAACCCAGGATAATCAGAACTGCTGGAGTCATCCTGTGACCATACAGGGAAACTTCACTGAATCCTGATGATGGCAGAAGAGACTTATGAAGAGTGCCTGGATCCTTGAAGACACTGTCGAGCAGCCAAACTGACCCTGGAACTGCCTATTTCAAAATTCCTCATGAAGTAAGCTTTAAAATGGCCTTCTTATGTAAGCCATTCTTAGGTGGGCATTCTGATATTTCCCTATAATTCTTGTAGTCTAAGCCATTTTCATATCAGTTAACATTCCCAGAAAGTTCCAGGAATGCTCGGGTATGTGGCGGTAACCTCCAGTCCCACTTTTCAGCCTATTCTTAAGCCAGAAATCCCAAAAATCTTCTAAGGATGGGCAAGGTGAGACTCTGCCAGGCCATTTATAGGATTTCCAAAGATAGCCATGGCATAGACAGTCTGGAGGAAGTAGTGTCTACCACCACTCAGCCCCTTAACCTTTTCCCAGAACCAGCAGGCACCACGTCTGAGCCTAGACTGAAGTTCCCCAGAAACATCCGGGAGAGTGGCTGTGAAATATCAGTTGGTGCAAAAGTAACTGCGGTTTTTGCCATTAAAAGTAATGGAGTAAGTAATAGACCACTAGGGACATGGGGTGGGTTGGAACTCTGGTAAGATGGACCTCAAACCAGTGCATTAAGAACTGCTTCAGTTCCTCTAGGCACAACTGAGATAGGAAGCCCCATCGTAAAGTTCCTAGGTGGCTACTCACTGCCTCCCTCAGGAGCCTTTGCTAGAAGTTATGGCTGCTCTTTCACAGCAAGAAAACCAGAGTTGAAAGGGAGAGAAAGAGTCCGTTTTATTTTCCTGGTAAATTGCAGTGGAACACAAGAGAGGAAAATAAATGCTCACTAACTCCTTTGATTCATTAATAAAATATGATGAGAAAATGTATAATTATAATACTTGGTATTTCCCTTTGAAAATTCATTTTCTTGATCCCAGCCTCTTTTTTTTTTTTTTTTTTGCTTTATTCTGCGAAACATCTAGTAGGACTTGTCGAGATTGGAATGGGCAACTGGCAAGCTGCAAGTAGCCTAAGAAATAGCATTCACCTGGGGTAATTCACCATGATCCAGAGGCTTGTTTCTGACTCTGCTAAGACAGAGCCTGATTCCTTCAGCATGCCACACGAGATGCTGGACCAGTCTGAAAACCATAACTGACATATGGATCTGAATATTCACATTGATATGACCAGTACATTCTCTGCAGTAGCAAAGAATGTAAGGCAAATCTCTGCAGTAGCAAATCTATGTAAGGCCAAATCATAAACCAAATGTAGCAGAAGCAGCATGAAGTCAGAACAAGGGAAATGTGTTAGTGATTCAAAATTTTAGAGGCAACAAACATCCATCTCCATGTGAGAAAGTCACAAGAATCGACATTTCCATTTCCATGCCAGTCTCCTTGGGCAGTTCTTAGGCCAGCGTCTCCACAGTTATCTTTCTCTGACTCTCCCTTACCTGTAAGGAGGTTTCAGTCTGAGCAACCATCTCTCTCAGATTGGCATATTATTATTAATCATTAAATATGTGAATCTTTCAGTTAGTTTATAGTTAACTCTTAATCATAAACCAAATGTAATAGAATTGGGTTTCTGCTACATTCTGGGAGAGGCATTCCGATACGTCTATCTCTCTGCTTTATGTTGATTTTTTACTTTTGCATGGGGGCTAACACTGTTTCCAACATTTTTTATAACACCTCATTGTTACTCCTAAACATCACAAAAAATTATGCAGATGCCAAATCAATGTGTCACTCATATCAGAGTTCACTTGCTCAGTCCAGGCTCTAGGACCAGCCTCAGAGAGGTTGGACCACAGGCACACATAGAACATTCAGGAAAAGCAGAACTGCTGTCACAACCTTTATAACAGAACATGCAGCAGGAATCCTGGAACAACTGCATGATCACTAGTCGCCTGATACCAAGCCTCATATTCTTCCAATTAGTCCTTAAAATTATCCCCATTACCATACCAACTACATTAATCATACAATTCCTGAATGACTACAGACCCCTAAGCCCTCACTATTCCACTGCTTTCCATACTGCCACCAGAATACACACACAAGCACACGGCGTATATGCAGCAGATCTAACTCAGCACAAGCCTTGCTCGGTATAATCTCAAGTCCCTTGTATTCTCTGGGGAGAGATGAATGGCATCCTTTTTGATTTCAGTATACATGTAGCTATGACAAATTTCCATCTTTCAGGGCATTTACAAAAGCTTTTGGCTATCAGGCATCTAACTGTACCCCCCAAAACAGATTTTCTCAAAAAACGGAGAAAAAACTTGGTCTCAAATCTCACTGTGTCTCATAAAAAAAAAACATTAAAAAGGCCATTGAGCCCTCCAGTGGCAAAATTATGAAAATGTTATGTTGCACATCCAAGCACCCTGGAGAAATCTCCTGAAGATGCATAGAAACGGAATACACAATCTTAAATCAGTTTAGGCTTTGGGGGTTTTCAAGTTCCTAAACTTTCTATGACCACAGTTAGCCCAAATTATGATAGTGACCATTGTCCAAGCACTCTGTTTTCTGGAAAAATTTCTTCCAGGTAATGCCTTAATGGAAAAGTCCTCTCAAGTTTATTTCTGTACTTTAAGGTTTATTTTGACAGCTGTAGATTTTAATAAAGAATTTAATTAAAGATGTTGCCACCAGACATATCTGATGAGTCTAGTTCTAGGGATGAATTATAAGACTTGTGAAAATCAAACAAAACACAAACAGGAGTCATTCCTAGAGGTCTGTAGTTGAAGACTGCATGTTTTAATTCAGAGACTACCTGACTTGGGTTAAAGATGTTCAATGACTTTGCTAATTATTTTCTCTTGATATAGGTATTTTCCTGTATTAAGTTACAGAAACTCCTGGGTACATGTTTACTATTCTCTTCTTTGCTTTTCTAATTTCTAAAGCTTTGAGAGGGTGGAAAGAGGTGAAGGTCACTTGCTTTCAATGGTGGGTTAGGACAGATGATCTCTCTTCCTATGAGGCTCTTCATTTTATTACACCACTGTAGATCTCTCCTTATCACTTTTTCTAACATTTTCTTCTTCACATTTTATATGTTTTTATTATGTCAAATTGAAGAAGATTTCTTATAGATGGTATTACACATTTTTATGGAAGTTTTCCTCCTCATGAAATTTTGAGTCATAAAGTTTACTGTATAGGTTAACAATTCTACAAAGGTTTGAAATATACTACGATCTCATCTGTATTACTATTCTTTGTATTGGCATTTAAACTTTTATAACGTATATATTTATATACAAATTGTATAATTTTTATAACTGTATATTTATTGAAAACATATAATGTTCCTCATAAAGTTATCTAGTGAAAGCAGCATCTCTTAGTGTTTGTACAATTTGCCTATTTCTATTTAATTTTTTGGAATTCAACATTTAACATAAAAAGAATATAAGGCTATTTTCATTTTAGGATATATCTACAATGCTTACCTGCATTTAAAATTTAACATGCAGATACTAACTTTAAGTTTGAGTATCATGCCTTGCACACATAAGAGATATAGTTGTATAGATTAAGTATGGTGCTAACCTGGTGTTCACATACAAGTTCAGGGATGGCAGAAACAAAGTTAAGATGGGCATTTGCTCTTGAGCTTTCAAAGGCTGAGAACTTCTTAAGGTTTGGGCAGAACAGTGAGGCCAAGGCTGAACTAAGCTCTCTACAATAATTTTTGGTCTGCTTCTGTCCCGTTCACTGCACTATGGACCTTTTGAAGGTAGATGCTTTACTTATTTGTCTAGGATAGTGTTTGACAAATAGTGAATATTCAACAGACTTTGAAAAATATTCGGCAAACAGATCTATCAAATCAGTGCAGGCTTATTTTTGTGAGATCTTTGTTAGGTGTGTATAGGCAGGCAGATTTAAAACTTGGTCATGTACACTGAAGTCTTAGCAGTGTGCCATTTTAGGCTTAATCTAAACATTCCTCTACCTTTAGAATCCCTCATCTTCTTTTTATCATCCACATTCTTTTTGTACTTATAGCTTAAATTCTAACTAGTTAAATCCTCATATTTCCTTCTTTGTTGTCTTCTCTGTCTCTGTCTCTCTGTCTCTCTCTCTCTCTCTCCACCCACCTCCTTTCTTCATTGTAATTGAGAGAGACTACACATTAGAAAATATCCTAGTAGGATATTTTATACTATAAAATTATTTATCATCCTTTATTCTAAACCAACCAGATATTCTAATTTTGGGGGTACTTTGTTTTAAATTCATTTATTTTTATGAAAACTTATTAAGTACATACTATATAATAAGGTGCTGCTCTATGTACTGATATAACTATTGAAATCTATCTTTATTAGGAAAAGAAACTTTTAATTAGTCAAATATCTTCTCTATTATTATCCTTCATATTCAGTAAACCCTATCCAGGTGGGAAATGTGACCCAAAACATTGACATCAGTCTTTCCACACAAGTCAAGATCATTCTCATGTCTCAGTATGGCAGCTGCTTTGCAGGACAATGTGATATTTATAACTCAACTTATGGTTTCTAAAATGAGGATAATGCCATTATTTTTAGAACATTAAGTTGTCTGCATAGGAAGATAACTGTACAACTCATTTCCTTTAAACCACGGCAGTCTGAAAAACACATAGACTTGGAGGTTCCTCTGAATTTACAATGGCCAGAAGTTTTAAAAATTGGTCTAGGTGATCTTACATATCAGGCTACACCTGGAGCCTCATCCTGCTCCAGCTTAGCCAACATTTCAGTGGGGGCAAGTATCTCAAAGACCACATTATTCTTCCATGAGGCTGTTAGCAATTTCATAACATTTGTACAACATCTCTATTTGCTCAAAGTTCTCCCTCAGAACATAGTGCTCCTGCAAACTTCTGAAGTAATTTTCCCCAATTAAATTCCTAAGAAAATTGAAATCCTTCAAATTTTAGTAGCTGTAAAACTCCATTTACACTGGCATTACAGTCTATTTCTACCTGGCAGCAACATTCATCAAACACCTACATGCTACTGTATAGAAATGAGTCACTTCCCCTTCTGGGGGAGACTTAAAGCACAACTCTGCAAAGCAAAATAGTCTGAAAAGCTAGAAAGTTACATGCTATCCAAAAAAGGAAACACTGAACCACAGTCTCTCACTGAGTGAAAATAGACAAAGAAAATAAAAATATAAAATGAGTATAAAGTTTAATGAACGTCAACCCCTTTATGAATCAAAACGCCTATGCAAAGGCTTAGTGAGAAAAAAAGTCCTCAGAGAAATGCTTATCATCATTTCATTTGAATGAAGCGGTCCTCCTTATTCATTTAAAACTAACAACGTTGTAGCTATTTTTAACTAAGAAATGAATAGATTCATCTTCTAACCGACAAAAACTAGATTTATCTAGTTTGTTACCTTTTTCTTTATCTTTTTTCCCTTTTGCGTTTCCTACTTATTTCTGGCGAGGCATTACTAAAAAGGGGGAAGTAAAAATACAAAGAGGAAAACTATTATCCAAACTCAGTCATTTGGAAATTTAATTGAGATTCTGAAAGTTTTCTGATCGTTGGCATCTTTTTAAAGGCCACTTTTTGAATAAGAGCCCTCAATTACAAAATTGTGAGATGCAACAAGAGAATGTTCTACTGGAAGTAATAATAAATTTCACATTTCTGGCCTTATTTGTAACAACATAAAAGTAGAAATAGTCCAAAGGTCAATTAACAGGTGAATGCATAAACAAATTGAAGTATATCTGTACACTGGAATACTACTCAGCAAGAAAAAATAATGAACGATTAAATGCCATGAATAAATCTTAAAATTATTACACTGAGTGATAAAAATCCAGACTTCCTAATAAAAAGGATGTATACTTTTTCATCTCACTTATATAAAATTCTAGAAATTGAAAACTAAATCTAGGTGACATAAGTCAGATCAGTGGTAGCACAGGGAAAGGGATGAAGGGAGGGAAGGATTAAAGGGAAGCACAAGGAAATTTTCTAGAGCCATTGAAATGTTTGTTATCTTGATGTAGTGATGATTTCACATGGATGTACACATTTCACAATTCATCAAGCTGTGTAGTTTTAATATGTGAAATTGTGTGATAATTACGCTGCAATAAACCTGTTTTTAAAAACGATCTGCTCATAAAATGCCACCCCCACAAAAAGTCACTAAAGGTCCTGTGAAAATTAGAACTTCCACTATTTAGGACACGTGAATCCACAAGCAAGATGAATTCCAGCACTAGGAGGGACACAGAGACATGACATGAGGACCATGACTTCCTTTTAAGACTGTGATACAAGGGAAATTTGGCTTTGTTAGACATTCATCTCTGATGGATGATGTGATCATGACAAACTATGAAAGTAATGGATAAGCAGAATTCACAGAAAAGTCCCAATGATAAGAAAAGATGAGACTGATTTAAAATAGAAAAAAAGAGAGAAATATAAAATAGGAAAAATATAAAAGTTTTCAGACCCAGAACAATAGATGGCATACATCTGTAGTTTCAGACAGAAGGAAAACAAATGAGGTGAGCCCAGTTAGAAGATGTGATATTTAGGCTAAGACTTAAAGGAGAGAAAGAGGTAGACATGTGAGGAAAAGGAGGAAGTGCATCCCAGAGGGAGACATTCAACACTCTGAAAAGAGTCATCATGGAACCTGGGAAACCACAGTAGGAATGGAGCATAGAGTCTGAGGAAGAAGTGTTGAGAAATGAGGTAGGTAGGAGCCAGACCATAAAGACTCTAATATGTCATGATAGGGACTTTAGACTTTGTCCTGAGAGCAATGAGGAATCAGTGAAATTTTAAGAAAGCAGAAGAAAAGAAAATTCTGGCTCTAGTTGGAGAACATGTTAGATAAGACAAAACTGGAGAGACAGACACTATTTTAGTAATCCACTCAAGAGATGACAGGGACTTAAAACCAAGGTTGCTGCTGGATAAAAAGGTGAACGAGTCCGAGAGATATTAAAAAGGTAAGATGGGAAGAATTTGGTGATGGATTGGAAGTGGTAAGGAGGCAAAGTTAAGACTAAGTTAAATAAAGAGATGAATGAACAAAGAATGAGAACTAAACAAAATAACCAGCTTTCTGTCTTGGGCAACAAGACAATGGTGATACCATTTACTGTAAGCAGAAACACAGACAGAGAGTATTAGAAGACAATTCTCCACTGGTGCCTTGGTTTTCTGTATATTGGCACTAATTGGATGCCTGTGATGCCTGTGTTCTAGAACATCATTTCTAGGATGTTTATACAGTGCAACCTTCAAAGACAAGAGTATATCCCTACAGAGTAGAGAGAAGGTATTTTTAATGTACAGTCTCCTAAAGATAATGCCTCCCTTTATTAAATGTAATGGGTCGCTTCCAAGGTGGCTGAATAGGAATACGAAAGTAGAAACAGTCCAAAGGTTCATTTACAGGTGAATGCATGAACAAACTGAAGTATATCTGTACATCTGTACCTCGGTCTGCAGCTCCCAGCAAGATCAACACAGAAGATGGGTGATTTCTGCATTTCCAACTGAGGTACCTGGTTCATCTCACTGGGACTGGTTGGACGGAGGGTGAGCTGAAGCAGGGTGGGGCATCACCTCACCCAAGAAGTGCAAGACGTTGGGGGATTTCACTTTCCCAGCCAAAGGAAGCCATGACAGACAGTACCTGGAGAAATGTTACACTCCTGACCAAATACTGCGCTTTCCCCATGGTCTTAGCAACCAGCAGACCAGGAGATACTCTCCTGCACCTGATTCAGCATGTCCCACGCTGATGAAGCCTTGCTTACTGCTAGTGCAACAGTCTGAGATCAACCTGCAATGCTGCAGCTTGACAGGGGGAGGGGCATCCGCCATTGCTGAGGCTTGAGTAGCTCACACTGTAAACCAAGCTGCCAGGAAGCATGAACTGGGTGGAGCACACCATAGCTCAGCAAGGCCTGCTGCCTCTATAGATTCCACCTCTGGGGGCAGGGCATAGCAGAAACATCCCTGTCTGACAGCTCTGAAGAAAGCAGTGGTTCTCGCAGCACAGCATTTGAGCTCTGAGTATGGTCAGACTGCCTCAAGTGGGTCCCTGACCCCTGTGTAGCCTGACTGGGAAACACCTCCCAGTAAGGGCCAACAGACACCTTAAACAGGTGGGTACTTCTCTGGGATGAAGCTTCCAGAGGAAGGATCAGGCAGCAATATTTGCTGTTCTGCAGCCTCTGCTAGTGATACCCAGGCAAACAGGGTCTGGAGTGGACCTCTAGCAAATTCCAACAGACCTACAGCTAAGGGGTCTAACTGTTAGAAGGAAAACTAACAAACAGAAAGGACTATTTCATCAACATCAACAAAAAGGACATCCACACCAAAACTCCATCTGTAGGTCACCAACATCAAAGACCAAAGGTAGATGAAACCACAAAGATGGGGAAACCAGAGCAGAAAAGCTGAAAATTCCAAAAAACAGAGCAACTCTTTCCCATCCATAAAAAAGGATGAGTTCATGTCTTTTGCAGGGACATGGATGAAGCTGGAAACCATCAATCTAAGCAAACTATCACAAGGACAGGAAAACAAACACCACATGTTCTCACTCACATGTGGGAGTTGAACAACAAGAACACATGGACACAGGGCGGGGAACATCACACATCAGGGCCTGTCAGGGAGTGGGGACCTGGGGGAGGGATAGCATTAAGAGAAATACCTAATGTAAATGATGAGTTGATTGGTGTAGCAAACCAACATGACACATTTACCTACGTGACAAACCTGCACATTGTGCACATGTACCCTAGAACTTAAAAATATAACAAAAAAGATAGAATAAATGTAATGAAGATAAGCAAAGGGCACATTTATTTGTAGCCTATTATGAAATGTTGAGTTCCCTAAGCTCAAGTTTTCTGTGTAATTCAGGTATACAGCAACTGCCTGAGCCACTCTGCATCTCCCCATGGGACCTGGGGGCTGAGGGAATGAACATGAATGCGAAGCTCATGTTATTGCTATGTCATGACTCATAAGGTCCTTTGTCTCTAATCCAGGGACCTTGCATGTCAGTATCCATGAAACTGTGGCGGCTAACTGGTTAGCTTGCAAGGATAATAACATTTCAGACCCTTCACAGTTTTTGACAGAGGAGAGGAGAGGGTTTTTATTTTTAGTATAATGCAAAGAAAATAAGATTTAGAGTCAGGTTGATATAAGTTTGAATTTTGGTCCATCCATATCCTAGCTGGGCAACTGTAAGCCAGTTATTTAACTTTTGGGTTTCTTTTCCTCCTCTATAAAAATGAATATAATGGTATATAAATGAAAGTGTTCTTGAGTACAATTTAAACAAAATAATTTACGTGAAATGCCTAGAACGATACTTAGCACAAAAAAATGCTTTCCTCTTTAATGATATTTTCATATTCTACTTTTTCCTTATAGCTTTATTACTATATTTTTAAAGTTCATATATATGTCTTAACACTAATAGGTAGGCTTATATGGAAAATGCTGAATCTCCTCAGTATGTAGTGTATGAGCTACTCAACAAATATCTGTTAAATCAGTCAAGGACTAGTTGATAAGAATAGCTTATTTTATTCACTCACTAATTCATGCAGTCCTTATTGAGATGTTATTATGCTCCAGGCACCGAACTAGGAAGCAGAGATTTAGCAAAGAAAGCCCAGGCTCTCATGAAACTTACTTTTGGTAAACACAGATTTAGCAAACACAGACAAGGACTTCAGACAGTGACAAGTGCTATAAAACAGCAGAGGCAAGAAAGAGCATGGGTGGCTGGTGAGGTTTAGGAGAAGCTTCTATGAGAAGGGTTTACTTTATCTCCCACCTGGCAACAGAAAGGGGCCAGCAATGCAAATATC
The DNA here is from genome assembly GCF_000951045.1 of Mandrillus leucophaeus. Classification (NCBI taxonomy): domain Eukaryota; kingdom Metazoa; phylum Chordata; class Mammalia; order Primates; family Cercopithecidae; genus Mandrillus; species Mandrillus leucophaeus. The sequence goes on along the minus strand of NW_012103732.1, from coordinate 1,979,434 downwards.
TGAAAGAAGCACTTTGCAAGCAGAAGGGAAAGCAAGTGCAAAGACCCCGAGGTGAGAACAAGCTTGACCATTAGAGGAACCTAAAGAATGTCAGTATGCCCACCTTCTCACAGAAAGTGGGAGAGAGGAGAATGGTAAGAGATTCAGGCTGAAGAAGTAGGCAGAGGCCAAATCATGCAGGTACTCCTAGCATGGTACGGATTTGGATCTCATGAGTTATTATGAAAGAATAAAAGAAATTAAGAAAGAATTATTCACTAGAAGAGTAATTTTTAAAAACACGTTTCTCAAATTTAGGGAAAGTATTTAACTCCATAAATACATGTGGATGGTGGAATTTAAGTTGAGATTTCTTATCTTGCTGGTGGATTCCCTATATTAATATTATTTATGTTTGCTCTTGAAATATCCCTGGGAATATACTGTAGTTGAGAAGGAACCAGAATTTAAAGCAAGCAAAATTTATTTTTTAGTAATAATAGTAATATATGGTGCTTACTATTATAGTACTTGGCTCTGTTCTAAGCAGTTTACATATATTTGGTCATCCAATCTTCACAATAATTCTATAAACAACAGTAATAACAGATACTATTATCCACAATTAATAGATAAGGAAACTGAGATGCAAAGAGATTCAGAAACTTACCTCAAATCACATATCTAGTAAGTGTTGAGTGCATATAATTAAAAACAAAATCTCTTCCCAACCCAGAAAACTTCTCCACAACGGTAGAAGAGAAAGAATACAATTTTATTATTGGATAAGCATCAAAGCTGAATATCATACATCACCAGCAATCAGCTAAGAGATTACAAAGACGGAAAGAAATCATACCCTTTTTATATCTATATAGCCAAGCAGATACAACCCATACATACATGTTCTTAAGATAAACAATGACTAGTCCTCAAGGAAGGGGACTTGACAGCACCATTTTTCATGCACAGTTCATCCTAAATTAGCCTAGTATTGGGGTGACCATCTGTGTTACTAATTGGCTTTACCCAAAGGAAAAATTAACTTCTCCTATCTCTATGACAGAAGGTAATTTAGGAACTAAGAATCCCCCACTGAAGTTAGGCTGCTACCCTCCCACAAAAACTGGAAGATAGGGACACTATCTTCCTTGATTGCATTTCAGAAAGATGGTTCTTGGTTCTCTGATCCTTGAGAAAGATATTCCTGGGTCATAGAACTCACAAGAGCCTTATTTAGTTTTTAAAAAGATGCATATAGATTTCAAAGAGATAAAGAATGTGCAATTACAAATTTTCTAAAGTAAATGCTCTAAGAAAAGGGAAGGGGTAGAAATCTTTTCCCTTATTTTTAAGACGAAGAATTAAGCCTCCAATTTTTAATTTGCATTTGCCCTTACATAAGTGGCAGAGCTGAGATCTGAACCTACGCAGTCTGGGTCTAGGATCTACTTTCATACTTTAACATTTCTATTTCTTAGGCACTCCATTCCTATTTTCCCTATTTTTCCTTTTAAGAATGTGTAGAGTCACATTCTTAATTCTCATTTTTTCTGCCTTTGCTTTGGCAGAAAAAAGTAACTAGATGGGGCAGAGCAAGCTAAAATCATATATATTGGGCTGCATACTGTCAATGGAACTGATTTAATTCCCAAGAATTAAGCGCTGTAGCAAAGATAGCTCAATTCTAACAATAATTTGGCAACCTGCCCATCTAATGTGGCATTAACAACCTAGGCAGACTGACAAACAAGGTCATTTTATATACATTCCAGATGATGATTTTCTAAAACTGTCTGTTGCCATGAGTCAATGCTGTCTGACACAGAAATCATTCAAGGAAAGAGTCGTTGGTATGTTGGAAAATGAAAATGAGCAACTAATAAAATAACTACAGCAGTTTACATGGCCACTAGCAGAATATGCAAGAGGATAAGATGGAGGTGAGAACCCATAAGATGGATTTTCTTAGTTTTATGTGCGTGAAAATTACCATTTCTTTTTAGAAACAAAACTTCATTTCTAAAATATCCCTTTTATTCATAACTGTACAAGAATTTTTATCCACATACTCTGTAAGAACACTGCAAGGGGGTGGGACAACCGTTTACCTGGTATAATTTGATCTCTGATTACAGGAAGTTTAATAATTCCATTCAAAACAAGAAGAAGGTATAATACATGACATATACTAGCTTACATTTAATAGAAAATTAATTAAGACACAATTAAACGATGTACTGCAAACACAGCTATATTATGTACCCCCTCATATTAACCTTCTACAGTGAATCTTTGTCTTTGATCTTTCCCAATGAAAATGTATGAAAAGAGTTACTAAAGAGAGGCCCAAATTGACTTATAACCATTTATTAATAAAGAACACATCATTAGAATAAAATAAATGTATAGGTACATATATAAGTAAGAAAGCAATAAATATGCAAATCCAAACTAATATAAAAAGACAAGATTGTTAAAGTTTCTGATAAGACATTTCATTTCATTACATATGAATCCTAGTGGTGGGAACGAGTGTGGGATGAAAGGAGACTGCGAGTTTGCTAATTTTGAAAGCATAGTCCAGTATTCTAGTAGCAGACAGTATACTGCTCTTGTATATTTGCAGTTTTCAGGATTGCTGAATATCCTGTAGCCTGGGTCACAAAATACCTATTATCATATTAACTTTTTGTTAAGCCAGCAATAAATTCCTAGATTTTTAAAACTCAAATCAAGCAATTTTACTACTGCTAAAAATCTAGTCAATAAAAATGTCAATATCTTAGTCTTCCAAACCACAAACTACAGAAGCATTTCATTCATAATGAACTAACAGAGCTTCAAATATTTCCCTTCCCTCTTGTATTTCTTTCAAACTTATACTTAAGATCCGAAATTTTTCACTGACAATGTTTTTTTCTATAAGCTACCTATAAAGTCAGCCAGAAACAATGGTTGTATTGATAGTGATAATCAAAACAGCTAACATTGGTTATGGCCAACATTTGAGGGCTCACTATGTACCAACCACTGGTTCTAAGGTCTTTACATGCATTTAATTCTCACAGTAACCCTATGAGATAATTAGTATAATTATTCCAATTTCCAGATGAGAAAACTCAGGAACACTGTGGATAAATACCCTATCTAACTAAGGTCACACAGCAAGAATGTGATGAAGCAAAATTCTAAACTAGGCAGCCTGGCTCTAGAACCTACATCTTACCCACAAGCTTAACAGTTAATAAGGCATTTTGTCTTTTCTAATCATCTACATATGACGCCTTTCAGTACTTAATCTCAAAATTAACATTGACCCTCTTCTATATGTCATTATGTTGAGCCATATGGGGGCTATAATGAAATGTAAACATGGATACTATGTTAAGATGCTCAAAATGAAAGGTTAAGATGATAAAATAAATATTTCAAAAACTACTACACATATTAATTGCCAAGTTAATTATCTCTATGTACTATATAGATACACTAGAGGCAAAAGAGAGAACTTCTGGATGTAAAAACCTGTTCTGACACTTCCACTCACCAGTTCTGTGATTTGGCCAAGACAATTAGATTTTGGAAGCATTGTTATATTAATTCGTATAACAATAACAAATTCTATTGATATCGCTCTTTTCAAATTGTGGGATACAACCCATTAGTGAGTCATGAAATCAATAAAATGAGTCAAAACCAGCAACTTTATTTTTTTTAATGGAATGGAAAATAACCATCGTTATCTTAGTTTCTTAAAACTTTCAGGGTTTTCTTGTACATGTGTGTATGTATATGTGTGTACAGAATCTGATATAAAATGTATGTCTTCATTTGAATATGGTCATAAAAGTCTGAAAGTCACTGTTCTATTCCATATTGATAAGGGTTGCAGCAGATAATGGGTTAGAAGCTCTTGTTTCTGTAAGGATCTTTCCAAAGATGAATAAACATCTTTCTCTATATGCAAACTCCTCAAGAGAAACAACCCTGTCTTACTAATATTTGTATCCCCAGCACTAGCACAGTGCTTGACACAGAGCCAGTTTTCAATAAATGATGGAGAAATGGAAATAGTTTAAGAAATAAGAATTTACCTACATTTTAAATAATTGATAGAATTTGGATACTTCAAAGAAGGGAGTAGGCAGGCATTTTTAGAATTCATTCTTTCATTTCCCAATCATATACTACAGCAGGGAAGGAAACCAAATAAAAAGCTTTCTACTTAGAACAAGAAGAGAATAAACTGAGTGGCACTGCAAAGCCAGGATGGTACCCCTGGTGCACTGATCCCGCCTCTACTGCTGTGAACAGGCAAAGGTTACAGGTCCTGAAGCCTGAAGCTGCAAAGATACACTGAGAACAACTGAGAAGGGCTGATGTCAACCATTTTCTTAGAAAATATAAAATTAGAAGACTGTAATTCATATTTCCTATTTTAAACAGGAGTGTAGAGAACAAAAGTCAGATATTACTTGAGAAGCAGAGTGTCAGAGAACCAGGAATTAAAGACATAAGCTAATCCCCAATCAAGCATCTAACTGCACATCCTGCCTTTAAGGATTGGGCCCCAGAACTTCTCAGGGATTCTTCCAGAGAAATCAGTAAGTCACTGCCCTCTCTAAGCAATCTGTGCATCCCAGCACTGCACCAGGCAGAAGTTCGATCATAAACAAGCACAACGGAAGGTGCTCTGTAGCTCAGGGCATTCATGCCTAATCAGAAGCATTGAATGCTCTCAAATAAAGGGCTAAATATCTTACTTCATGAAACTGTTGGTAAAAATCCACACCAAGTCCTGCCATGCGGGACTTAAATGGGGAGAACCGTAGCTTGACGCATCTTACATTATTTCCTCCTTTGCTTTCTTCCTTGATTTATTGTTTGATATTTCTCAGGAAAGAAAGAAAAGAAGAATGAGAGCAAAGGAGAAAAGAAAGGACAAAATGAAAGAAGAATGAGGAAGGAAAATAAATGAAGGTTTCTTTTCTGGCAGGTATTAAGAAGGTATCCTGAAGAGGTGCTGGAAGCAAGTTTTCCCCCACCTGGAAGCAGGGCATGGCCCAGTCCCTGTGCTGCTTGGCAGATGTCTGCTGGCAAATCCAATCCTTGTCCTCTCTTTACCCATCTCAGACTGCTGGCTGTCTGTCAGCAAGCATC
>NW_012103732.1:1947456-1972567 GCF_000951045.1 Mandrillus leucophaeus | reverse complement strand
AATCCAAAGTATAAAATAAGCCATTAGCCCACACTGATATAAATATATGATTGAATAAAGGGAGAGAACAGACAAGTCTGTGCTGAATTACAAACAATTTATGTAAATACTCAACCTTCAAAGAGATGGGACTTAACTTCTCACCTTTTAAGGATAAGCTGTGCATAGTGACTTCCCTCCAAAGACTACAGTATGGAAAAGGGAGTGGGGTGAGGGCAGGTAAAGTGCTGAATAACTTTACAGTGGAGAAACCTGACAATTGCTACCTCAGCCAAGCCATCAAGGTCAGCATTAACAGTGGTAAGTCATGTTGATAGTAGGTACCCTCGATGTGATGTGATGAGAATGGCACTTTCCCTTTGTGGTTTCCTCTCAAAGACCCATGACTCCAGTCTAATCGTGAGAAAAACATCAGATAAATCCCAACTGAGAAACATTCTATAAAATATCTGACCAGTACTCCTCAAACCTATCAAGGTCATCAAAAACAAGAAAAGTCTGAGAAACTGTCACAGCCAACAGGAGCTTAAGGAGACATAACTAAATGTAATATAGTATCTTAGATAGGATACTGAAACATTAGGTAAAAACTAAGGGATCTTAATAAAGTAAGGACTTTAAGTTAATAATAATGAATCCATGTTGATTCGTTAATTGTAATAAATATGCCACAGCCATGTAAGTTATTAATAATAGGGGAAACTGGGTGCAAAGTACATGGGAACTCTCTGACCTCTATTTGCAATTTTTTCTTTAAATATAAAAGTGTTCTATATAAAAGTTCATTAAAAATGCTTATCAAAATATTTCAAAAACATTTTTAAATGATGCTCAATTGGTAGTGGTACCTTGTCAACAATTAACCCCTGAGGAAATGTCTGTCCCAACAGAGGCTACGTACAGAACTGGGGGATTCAGATCCACTGGTACAGGTAGCTTAAATCCTGGAGCCAAAATATGGGTACAGCGTCCACCAGATCCCACCCCTAAGGCTGGTGACCTTGTAGCTATGGGAGCAGAAAATGAAGGCATAGTACAATTTCCTCAAGATGAAAAACAATATCATGCTCCCCTCTGTTTTTTTTTACTATAGGGAATAACCTATCTACTAATGATCAGTACCTGTGTCTTTGTGTCTGCGGCCAAGAATACATTCATCAACTGGGTAGCCACTGCAGCAGAAGAAGCCAACCGCAGTCAATGTTGACTATGCATCGAGTTGCCAGAGGCCACAGGAAATAGACTACCTTGGAGAATCATCCCTGCCAACATTTCTGAATGGCTGTGTCACTGCCAATGGGGCCACAACAACAACACAACAATACTTGCAACCCAGCCTGGACTTCCTTTGACCAAAGGAAGAAATCTATCTTTACCCAAGTGAGACGAAAGGTGAACTCCACCCTCGCCTTGTGTCAAAAGCTTTGGTATCCTGCCCAATATGCCTGGAACAGTATATATTGGGAAACTGCTGTGCTAGTGGCCAGATTCCATATAGCCCCCCTTTTGTCTGGAGGCCTTAAATGGCTCCTCTAATGTTACTCTGGGGTTTCTCCTGCCAGACAATTGTCAACACATACTCCAAATCAACAACATTGCCCCCAGTGAAACACAATCTCTTTGCTACTTTAATAACACCTTAATACTCTATAATTACAGCAAAACCATCGCTGTACTCTGGTGAGGACCCTGTGGGTATGCAGATCCTACGAGTGGCAATACCTGCCCCCACATTGGATGGGGAGATGCACTTTGAGGTGGCCATTAATTCCATTCACCATCCGGGATAATACTCCCCTCCCCAGTAATCCGGACTCCCTGGTGGCGGTACCCTATCACAGTATTCTCCTCTGCCACCGGTACAATCCTGCTTCAGCGACAAATTAAAATATTAAGCTTACATGTAGAAAAAGCTCTTAATGACAGTAGCATTGGACGTATGTTGTTATCAGATGAATTTGCTCAGCTGTGTACTGTTGTGTTGCAAACTCGAATGGCATTAGATATGCTTACCGCAGCCCAAGAAGCGGTTTGTGCCTGACTTCATACTGAATGTTATGTGCCTTTCCCTGACAATTTTCACAATATTACTCTCCTTGAAAAGCCATGGTGCGTGTGGTTTTTATTAATTGTGCTTTTAATTCTCCTGTGCTCACCCTGTATCTGTAATCCATATCAACTATGCCTTCTCCATGTATCTGTAAGGGTATTTTCCTACAATTGAGTATCAAATTGAGGCCAAGTTTGGAGGAAAAGTTAAATATTAAATTTGAACTCAATTGAACATGACACAAACAATGGTCACCAAGTCCCAGAACAGGTTGTGTGAGCCCCCTGAGGCGTTCATCCAGCGATGTTTCGGAGAAATCTCTATTTCAATCTATGTCTATATGTTAGTTATTAAAAAACAATAGACAATCGCAAAAACAAGTTGACCTTTTTGTATTCCTTGAGCCCAGTCACAAAAGGCCCTGGTGACTGGACCCCATGCCAAAGAACTCGTTACAAAAGAGGGTTCCAGACCGCACCAAAGCGTCATGAGACCTCTCCTTGCCTGTGCACAGATGAGTGGCCGACTCTGGAGCCCAGGCTGTTGATTCCTGGTGAATCCTCCATAGTCTGGTGAGTGTAAATATATATATACATATATATGTGTGTGTGTGTATATATGTATGTGTGTGTGTATGTATATATATACTTTTCCCTTCTCCCCTTCCCATTGCAATTTGCTTTTGCTTATATCATTTGCTTATTATATCTGTATTGCCATATACTTGGGATAAAGGCTGTCTACCCTTAAAGGTACTGTGTGTGTGTCTTTTCTTCTCCCCTTGCACATTTCCAGCACAGAACAAATGACCAGGTAATAACCCAGAGGGTTTATTGTAATTATTTAAGCATTCCTCTATTATTGGAAATGTGAGCAATTTCCAGTTTTTCTATTAAAACTAACGGAGTGATAAACAATTCTAAATATATTTTTGGTTCAATCCTTTGATGACGTCTTTGCAATAGATTCCTAGAAGTTCATTCGACTTTTTTAAAAAGTTAAAATAACACATATTATGCACAGGAGCTAACCCAAAGAAGCTGAAGTCCCATTAGACTGTGAAACTTTTCTGAGGTAAATTCCATTCCTCTAGGTAGTAAGGAAAATATCCTAAATTTGTTCCCAGCCCTATTCATTGATTTCTGCATCCATTCAATAAATATCTGAGTAGCTGCTATGCATTAGACAAATGTACTGTTGGAAAGCCATTTAACCACTTTGAGACCTCGTACTCTGATCCATAATAAACACCAAATGGTCTTCACAGCTGAAGACCATTTCCTGATCCTTGAAATGAAGCAGTACATATATGAATAGTATGCAGTGGGCGCTTTATAATAATTTTCTGCAGCACTTGAATCTCCCGGCTATAGTGTGATTCTGTAGCTGAAAAAAAAAAGATTCCTCCCACATTAGCATTTGGTGATTTTTTTGAAATGCTTATTTAAAAATCTAATTTCTTTTCTGTAATAAATGATTTTTCGTAGTACTTGCAATCTCCATTTAATTTTGTTGCACTCTGGTGCCACCTAACGCTCATCTTCTCTGGGCTATCTGTGTTTCTTCATCCTTCTATAAACGTTATTTTAAGCCTGGGTGTAACGCTACCACAAAACTTCCCTTGATTGCTTCAAAATGTTCATCTGTCACCAAGCCCTTCAAAGTTTGTTGCCATTGTTTCTATGACATCTGATTGTTTCTTCCTAAAACTTACAGATCTCTTCAAGAAATTCAACAATGATGTCAGTCAGACGGAGTTCCTTGTAAATGTTCTCTGCGATGGAGATGTACATCTAGCCAATTTATTGGGGGTGGGTTGCGCTGCCCTGGGAGATACACCCATAAGGAAGCAAGGAATCAGGATTGGACAGAAGGAGAAGGTAACCCACAATGTGGTTTCAACTGAGGCCTCCTTTGGTCCTACAGGGAGCTCTGGGGCTGGGACTGCAGAGTTGCCCCAAATAGAGGCAAGAGGGCTGGGTCTTTATAGCCCCTCATCAACCAGCCACTGGCCACTTGGAGGGACATAACTTTGGGAGAGGCTGTGTCCTGAGGCCAAGGGCAATGCCTACTAGGGACACAGCTGTGAAGCCATCACAGTCCATGCCCCAGCAGCCAGGGGATGGGCCCGTCTCAAGATGAGGGGATCTGGGCAGAGACAGGTCAGCCTTCACTAACTCTTCGCCTGTTCATTTACCTTCATGAGTCGAGCAGAAATTAAGGGAATCTAACTCTTGAAAATCAATCCTACAGTCCATAAACATTTTTTGATCACAGGATCACAGGTGATTTCTAAGAGCACACAGTTCATTTCAACTGTGAAATGGCTAACCAAGCCAGCACCTTTTACTCACATCTCCAAGCACAGTACCTCCCATAAGGTAAACACTCTGTAAACACCGTAAAAAGATACCAAAAGTATCATTATTCTTAAACATTACACCCATTTTTAGGAAATGAGAGGAAATCAGACATAAAAATAATATGAAAGGACCAATAATGAGATAAAGATGCCTAAATCGGTTCTCAGAACTAAAATCTGAGACAGGACTGCATGGACAGTTGTGTGCTTAGAAGATTAGAAATCAATTTAGAATATCTCTATTTGAGAAAGTGATTATCTCTATTTAACCTTGAAAAATAAATTCCCTGTAAACATAATTGTAGCAATGTAGGAAATTCTCAGTAGGATTAAAAAGTAGCTTAATTTAAAAACCTAGAAACTCAAAAAATTGTGGCTAATTAACCCCTTGAGACATTATTTTAACGAAATATCAAAACTCTTCAATAAATATAAAAAAATTAAAAATAAAGTTCATTTATGTCAAACAATGTCATCTATCCCTAATTATTCTGTATACTACTCTAAAAATTAAAAGCTTTTTTCAAATAATAGACAAATCATATATTATTCAATTTGATTTCGCATTTATGGGGCATTTACTATGTGCAAAGCGTATATAAAGCAAAGGAAGTGACTACAAGTGACTCCTGCTTAGATCTTCCATTTTAAGATGTGACAGAAAAATTGTGCAAGTGTACGAAGGCTAAGCCTTATGAAAACATTATCTATGCAGTGCGAGCAGCCTCTGACTTCCTGAACTGGGGAAAGTCCAGAGTTCATTAGGAAGCTGTGTTTACTGTCTTCATTTGCCCAGAGAAGCAATGTCACTAATGGGAGTTGGTTTGCAGATGGGATCTCCTAATGTACTTCTAGCAGCTCCAGCCCAAGTTCTTGGAGCAAGAAATTGTGAGGGACAGGAGGGTGGCAGAGGAGAACATGGCAGTTTCCCATTCCCTTGCCAGACCCAGAGCCATTCTTCAGCCAAGCTATGGATCAAAGCAAGTCTGTAGTTAGCATCTCATGCCTCCCTTCCCAGGCACCTCCATTCAAAGCTCCACTACTTTCCAGCCTCTTGTCACCTCCCCCATACTAAGTCCTGTGGCACCCATCCAGGCCCAGGTTGCTGCCACAAATTCTACAGATTGAGCTAAATCACTTCCACCCACGCCCACTGCTCAAAATTTACAATGTTCTATCCAGAAATTAGAAGGCAAGAACCTAGCTGAGTTAATTCATGCTAAAGTATAAATGGTCATTCCTGAAGGCTCCAAGAGACACCAGTACAATGTTTAAAGATACCTGCTGCCTCAAAAGTGGAGATGAACGACTATCAGAAGTGGAGTGGAGGAGAATAAAGAATGTATATTGAGCATTGCCACGTACCAGGAACTTACATTGTACCCTCATAACAGCACCATCAGGTTGGTATGTTATTCCCCCAGTTTTACAGAAAAGAAATGTGAGGTTTAGAGAGGTTAAGACTTACTTGAGTTCTGGAAGACAGTCTGCCTCCACCTCTCCTCCCCATGGGCAAAGTCAACCAGTCCAGTCTCCACCCAGGGGCAGGCAACTCTCCTAAGCCATTCTTCTCTTGCACTGTTATCTTCTCTTCTTTTTTATCGAAACCACAGATCCCCTTAAAAAACCATCTTCTTGCAAAATGTGATGACAGGGACAGTAAAAGAAGCTGAGGCAGCAATGGGTGAACACTACTAAAGCATATTTGTATAATGAAGCTGCTTGCAAGTGGAGTGCGGATCAGGAACTGTTTATATTCTAGGCTCTGAAAGGAGGAAAAGAGGATGGTAAGTGGATTTATCCCTTGAGCATCAGTATTTACCTCTCTAAAGTATGTTTTCTAAGTTCTTTGCTAAAATTCTAGGACTTCATTAATGTGATAGCCTTTAGGTTAACTCAGTTGCTGTTATTTGTACCATAGCTAACTTTAAAACTAGTCATCTCATTAGTATGGCTTTTCAAATACTAAAACCCATTCAGGAAGAAAAGCATTAAAAATCTAGTTGATATACATTTTAAAATTCTATACTCTGTGTTCATTTTATATTGAAAACACAGAAAAACAGTCTCCCTCTCCAAGGCAGTGCTTCAGACCAGCAGCTGAGTCCAGTAGCTCACAGATAGATTTTCTGGATGGCTGATTATTCATCTTCCCCACTGCTGCTGATTGACCAAACCCCACATGGGCACTGAAAATATCTGCCTGCCCAGAGCAATCTGATTTGCCTTTAAAGACCTGCCTCTCTCCCACTCTCAGTCCACAGTGTTTGGGTTGAATGCCCCTCACTTCTGGGTTCCAAAATAAACACATAACCTGCCCAAAGCACCAACTGGCCACGGTAGATACAGTGAGGGTCCAAATCACTCCCAATGTCACTCACTCCCAAGCATGGTCTTTGCCATGGGTGGTCACAGCTGTGAGGAAGATGTGTGCCTAGAGATGCTGAGAGCCGCCAGTAGAGAGTCTGCCTGAGAGAGAAGATGTCCAAAGCCAAGCAATTCTGGGAGAAGGAAAGAAGGAAAGGTGGCAGAAGGTGGTGGGGTAAAGACAGAGACCTGACGACTGAGGCCTGGATCCAGCCTGCCCTGGGTCTTTTCAGCTGTGGCCAATACACTCTCCTTTGAAGCCTAATCAAGGAAGAGTTGAGCTCCTATATCTTGCAATGAAAGGCTCGTGAACAGCCCATCCCTGATGCCTGGGCTCTGCTCCATCCATCCCATTAGACATCTCCATTCCTACCCAACACTCCTCAAATGTTCCTAGTATCATGTGGGGAACTACTGTGTGCCTCTTTAGCTCCCAAGCATGGCCTAGCTGGCAGGATATGAGGAGTCAGCCCCAGCAGCAGCTCAGTCTCCTTGGCCTTCTTACACCAAGCTCAAGCTTCAGTCCAAGAGGTGCTCACATTCCACCCTCAGCTCTACCCAGCTTCCTTTTCATAGGCTGCTGCCCCAAGCAGAGAATCGGGCTTCCAGGCAAGGAGCTATAAGTTAGGCCTGTGGTTGGCTTATTTTAAAGGAAGCAATTGTTTGTGCGCCCATTTATCAAACTCCAGAGTGCACAAGCACAGATCCATATCCCTGTGAATCATCCACCTCACAGGTTTGAGAACTGCCCTCTAACAAAACTCTTTCTTCATGGTGATTTCAGACTGCAGGCTTCTACATTTTCCAGCACTTTTATAAGATGGCCATGAAATCAATGAGAAGAAGTGAACAGAGAGCTGAGAGTACACTACTACTGGTGCAAACCAGACCAATTGTTCAGGTAGTTGTCGCAAATGAGGTCATTAAGCCTCTGTATTTATCTCCCAAGACACAGGGATCCCCATGGTTTTATTTACTTAAAAGTAGAATGTCTGTGCTACCTGGTAGTGACACTTATGTTTTACGTATATATGCTACCTCCCCATCTAAGAGAAAAAATCTCTGGAGTGCAGGAGTATTGGGTTTCCAGAATCTAGAACAGATTTTCAATTTCTTATGTGTGTAGGTGGCAGTCGGCAAATGTTGACAACTGAGGAGGATAATCAGAGAGAGCTTCTATTAGATATCACAGCCTCTGGTAAAGGAATCTCGCTTCTCAAAGGCTCAGACCCAAAGAAGAGTCTCATATAAGAATGCATAAGAAGGAAACAGAAATCAACTTCTAGGAAACAGAACCCCATATTAGCAAGAAATTCCAAATTTGGGTTCCCCTCGTACCCTGGTCTGTTTGGTAAATGCTGCAGGCTACAGCTTCCTTTTTATTTCTGGACACGTCTAGACCTACTCTTAGGAGGCCAGTCTATAGATTTTTCCTCCTAAAATCAATCCAAGTGCCCTGCAAGGTTCTAGGATAAACAAATATGCAAGCCATGGTTGAAATTTCAGAGACTCAAGTTTTAACTTTTATAATGCTAATGAAGCCATCTAATTTCATAAGAATTGTTATTGAGTCTTCCTTTTACCCAAGGGTATTAACTGAGAGCTCTGGAGTCCACGGATTGAAAGTCATGAGTTTCCCTCCTTGAGGAAGAATGCACAATTCTGGTTTTGTGTACATTTCTGTGGGGAAAATACCACAACCTTTGTTAGTTTCTGAAAAGGGTTTACGATACCCAAAATAGAATTAGAATTACTGTTTAAATCTGTTTACTGTTTGAATAGCATAATGTTTACTTGGTTATGACTCCAGTAAAATACTACATGAAGAACAACAACAAAAAGACTACATCGCATTTTTCCATAATAGCAAATAAAAGAATATGTAGGTTCTTGATACCCTTTTGACTTTGGCGTGGCTTCTGTCATTGAAAATTTCTACTAGATGCTATTTCCTAGTCCAGATGGCAGTAATGCTTGAGTGCTTAAAGCAGTCCATGCTCATATTGGTCACTGTAGTAGTTGGCTGGGGAGGTCAACGCAGAGATTGGCAAACCTCAGTCGGGCAGGGGTTGGTACAATTTCTGGTCACTCACATTTGCTAGATGTGCTAGAATCTATACCTTGAGCGTTCACAGAAGAGCAAGTAGGCTGGCTTATGTTGCCACTTCAATTTTGATTGTGTGACAGACTACAGTCTCCATGAAATATTTTGACATTTCCTTCTTTTCCCTCCTATAACATTGCATAACAAATGTAATGGTGAACTTTTACACACTTTAACTTTTCCTTCTTGCTTGAGAACATTGCTGCAAATTTGTTTCATAAATACGAATATTGGCTATACATGGAAATATAAAATTCAGATTTTATATCTGAGAAAATATATAGGAAAATACATAACAAATTAAATCCACTTTACCATGCTTTAGATCTGTTCAACAGAAAGTCTTCCTAATTAACCCATGCTTATGTTAACAAACAATACAGATTTTTAAATGTACAACTCCTTATAGAACGCTTTCCAAAGTTTTTCATTTTTTCCCCACCCTAACCTCAGGAAAGAAGTTGAAAGCTCCTGAAAATGTATTTTTTCTAATTTACAGTCGTACATCTGGATCACTGAGCTTTATCTAATTTTCATCTCTACCTAGGCTCGGAAATGTGCTGTCTAGGAGAAATCTCTCCCCTGAGCACTGATAATGAGACATTAGATTGCATTTCTTGCCTTCATTTACTTTCCAATAGTACTCAATAAAAAAGCAATAGGAAGAATGAAATGGCATGTTTTTCCAGGGGGAAAGATACTTTCATCCTCTAGGTATTTCTATTTTTGTCGACATTTTTAAAATACCATATCCTAATAGGGAAAACATAACTCCAACCTACTTCCCTATCTCTTTACAAGACAACTTTGTGAGTACAATGTGGTTCCACACATAGAAGCAAAGGAAAGCTATTCCCAGACCAAGGACATGAAGTCTCCTGAAGATGGTTCCTCTCTTCAAGGCTGAGCATCCAGGCTCTCAAAATTGCTTCAGTGCTTGCTAAAGTCCAAAATCTCCCCAAGATCTGCAAGGTTCTGCATAATCTGGCCCCTGCCACTAATCCCAGACCCATCTCCCCCAACACACACACACCTTCCCTCTTAATCACCAAATCCCCACTGTCCAGGCAATCTTCCTCTAAGTACCTCCTGCTGTGGTTCCCTCTGCTCAGAACTGTCTGCCACATCCCTGACTTCCCTCCACCCTGAAGAAATCTGACTAACTCCTATTCATTATTTTCATTTGATCCTAAATGCTTCTTCAGGGAAACCCAATCTGATCCTCCCTCTCTCAAGATTGGGTTGAGACTACTTATTATACAATTCATTCCTATAATTCTCTGTACTTCTCTGATTTAGTTATCACAATTGTAATTGGTAACAATTTGCATATATTTTAATGTAATGGATATTTCTTCTATAAGATCGTAAGCTCTATGTGAGTAGGAACTGTCTTATTATCAAGGTATTAACAAGATACTCTGTCTACCACAACATAGATATTTCATAAATATTTGAGGAAGGGAGAAAGAGAAAGATGGTTACTAAAATCATTGGTATTTAATTGGAAGGAGATCTTCCAGCTACACATACATATCTGGGATTGGTTTATTATATAGAACATTTTAACTGCATATTCTCCCCATTCCAAGACATCTGGAAAACAGCTACAAGACAACACTCATGAGCAGATTTAGGGGGTCATTCAAGGTGGTGGAAGAAGTTATAAAGTTAGAGGAAATAGTCACAAACCTTCTTGGAAGGCCAGGAGGTTTGCATAGCTTCAGTAAAACATTTGGCTGAAGGCAGCAGAATTCTCTTAAAAACTTAGGGCATAGATACATAGGAATGTAGAGGAGTTTATCTAAATAGCTTGTTTACTCATGTGGTCCTAAGACCAACCTTTGATCATCTGTGGATACATCACTGCTCTCTACTAGGGAGGCTGGTGATGTTAATCACCCTCTGGTAGTGTTTACTGGAGACCTTTGTCATTTAATCTGTACTAAATAAATGTGAACTTCACCAGCTTATCAGGACCAAAGCTGCAGACTCAGGCAGCAGATTCCCTTAGCTGCACTGACAGGCAAAATATCTGTATCAGTGTACGTCTTTCATCCATCGCTGGGTCAGGGTCTGCAGGTCAGACCCAGCAAGCAGACCTAGCAGCTTTTCAATGTTGAAGAAAGCCACCTATAACATAGCAGTTAGACTCATGAGTTTTGGAGTCAGTTCTTAGGTACAAAATCTGAGCTCTACTGTTTATCAGCTGTGTGACCTTGAGAAATGTCCTCACTTTTTCTAAGCCTCCACTGATTTATCTATAAAATGAGGCTAAGAATTCCCACTGCTTTACTGTTGTCACAAAGATTAAATGAAGTAATGTCTGCAAATCCATTAAGACAGCAACTGGCATAAGACTAAGATTTGCATGCTGATATTATCATTATTAAGAAACATTAGAAATTATGCCAAATTCAGAAGACATTATCTCATATCTTGCTTTCTCCTTGTTAAAGGAATATACCCCAAATGGACATCTTTACAAAACAATTAAGTGTTCAGAAAAGAATTTGTTTTCCTGTCCAAAGATCATAACTCCTAGACTAAATACAGAATATACAGCATTATTTTTCAGAGGAGCTTAACAACATGATTTGAAGTCATGATATGTGTATAGAACTCACAAGAAGAAAGATCTGAAAATATTCACTATGAGGTCTCAGACTGAGCCAAAAATAAACACACCAACACATTCTCATTCACTGGAAACTTTTCTCCAACTAATGGTGGCACCTTCCTCTAGCCTTCTCTCCAAAACTGTGGAGAGACCTACCAGCAAGGCTGGTGTTAAGGGACAGTCAGACTCAACCACAAATCACAGGTTTGGGCACCAAGCATGTATCTAGCACTAGTGTGGTAATGTGGCCTCACCAATGGTGAAGCAGTGGGTAGCCTGAAAATTATGGCATTGGTAGTAATCAGATGTCTGTCAATATCTAGCTTTGCCACTTACTAACTATGGACAAAACCAGGACTGCCAAAAAGTTACTTAGCCTCTCTAAGAATTTCCCATACATAAAATGCAACTAACAATATCTATTTGTCGAAACTGCTGTGAAGTTTAAGTGAGACAATGTACATAATCTATAAATGTTTCTTTGAGATGCTGTATATAGAATGCCTAAGAGACAGATATATTTCATTTATTTCCCCTAAAATCATGCCTTTCAGGGGAGAAGAAAGTAGAATGATAGAAACAAGATGAGGCTATAGAATATAGGAAATGAAAAATTATAGAACTTTTAATGTATAACATATGTCTAATAATAGTATCAATAACAAAAATAATGATGGTGATTTAGTGGGGTGCCTGGTAAGGAATAATTTTTTTTTTTTAAGTAGAACTGTCATTTAAAAGTTGCTAGTTACTTGGGATTATATTTTCCTAAGCTGGGTTCCTCAGGCACAACCTACCTTAGGCAGCCTATTCTGTAGTGTTTAAAGACACAGACTCTGGTGACATAGACCTGGGTCCATCATACAGATGTATAACTTTGGGCAAGTCAGTTAATCGCCTGTGGTTCAGTTTCCCCATTTGGAAAATGAAGAAGACATCAGCCTAAGTGTTGTAGAAAATAAATCAGTTAATATATATACAATACTTAGAATAATGCCTAATACATAATGTTATATATGTATAGCTATTATTAATATCAGTTATGAAGTGTCATTTTAAAATGGCACCGGGTAAGAAGCTCCACATGGTTGGCCTCAGGCCAGAGGTGAGATGGCACAACTGAACAAACAGAGCCCAGCTCAGGGTAGGCTGGGGAGGAACTCGTCAGCAAGTCAGACCTCACCTAATGCAGCTTTAGAAGATGGACTGCAGGCCGGGCATATTGACTCATGCCTGTAATCCCAGTACTTTGGGAGGATGAGGCAGGCAGATCACTTGAGGTCAGGAGTTCGAGACCAACCTGACCAACATGGCGAAACCCCATCTCTACTAAAAATACAAAAATTAGCCAGGTGTGATGGCAGGCGCCTGTAATTCCAGCTACTTGGGAGACTGAGGCAGGAGAATCGCTTGAACCCAGGAGGTGAAGGTTGCAGTGAGCCGAGATTGCACCACTGCACTCCAGCCTGGGCGACAGAAAAAAAAAAAAAAAAAAAAAATTCATATTGTGATTTAACAAAAGTTAATTCAAAGACAGGGTAGTAAAGAGCAAGCCCTACCACAATAGATAACACAATAAATATGTTCGTGTACACTTACGCAAAAGCAGCTCACGCAACACATTTCTGGCACCAAATACAAATGAAATTGTCTGAAACTCACATCAGGCATATACTCCTAGAAAAAGAATAGATTTTAAAATATGAAATGGGCATTTGTAAATACACCATTCAGGATATAATCCAGATATAATTAAGAGGATGAAGAAAGTAATAAAATAGTGTAAGAAATGTTTTTCAAATAGAGCCACTGAGAGGCATTAGCATGGCAACATTAACAGAAAATAAGACATTACACTAGGCAGCCACCCACCACACAGGAAGGCTCTGCTGTCTCAGACCAATTTGTTCCTAATTCAGTTATTTACCAGCTCTCATTCTGAGGTGATCTCAAAAAATGAGATTCTTGTGATTATGGGAATATATTTTTATGATCCTAAAAGTATTTCCCTTCCTCAAATTAGAAAAAAAAAATGAACTATATCAATAGAGAAACTCACCAAAATGCCTCCCTATTTTTTACCTGTAAGGATCATTTTGTGAGAGTTAAGTCAGCCCATGCTTGAAAACACTAATGATTGATATTATTGTGACACTTGGGTTTGAAAGGATTAAGGGAATAATTCAATGAGTGCTCTCCCATGGTGGCTATAAATATGATACACACTTACAGGAGAATGACTATCCTACTGAAGAAAAGGTATTTCTTATATATCATAGATTTAATATACATTATATTATATATAATATAAGTAAAACATTATATATAATATATATTTTTATATGGCACTCCTTATATTTATATATATTTTAAATTCAAAGTAAGATTATTCATTTCCTTTGTAAAACACACACGATAGTGGTTTACTAACCACAAATGCCATTTTCCAATTGTTTTTTTTTTCTCTTTTGCTGAACTAGTTTTTGTGCATCTATTCAGACTAGATAAATTAAAGCCATTTGTAAAGATTATATCATCATTTAAATGTAATACTATTACTTTATTACTATTAAAGTGGATGATTAAATTTAGAAGTGGAAGAATGCTGATGTTCTTCTGGTTATCTTTGACTCCAGTGAAAAATATTGTGTGCATGAAAGAGTAGGCACGTGCATAAACCATGCCTGGTAAAGGTATCCTCTGTGTGTGTGCATACATGTGTGTAAGGCATATATCAAAGCAACACAAAATGTCACAAACATCAAAGGAGTCAATTATTAAAATTTTGCCATGAAAAAAGATATTTTATAAAAGCTACTAATAAAAAAATTGCCTGACTGTCCTTTCTTTATTTTCCCTGCTCATTTTCTAAGCAAAGAAAGAAAACTGATATTATAGCTGAAAGGTAAGCCAGAAGGCACAGAAGGAAGAGCCAAGACCTAAATAATATACCGCCTGGATAGTCCCACAACACAGTTCCATAGGCTAATCATCCAAGTTATCCAAGTCATCCAAGTTATACAAAGTTATCCAAGTCATCCAGTTTATACAAAGATTCTCTTATGGCAAATTGCATATAGTTCTTCCTCATTCCTGGCAAATGCCCAGTAGGAAAAACTTGAAGTCAAAGAAAGTGAAAATGCCAGATAAATAATAGGTATAAATACACTTCAAAATGCTTTGTCTTCCTTGAAAAGCCCACAGGCAGAGAGCATGCGGCCTGAGAAATTCTGCCAACTGCAGGTCTCCCTCCCATCTCTGACTATTCCCTTCTGTCTTATTCTGCTGATTCCCACAGAGAAAGCAAGGAAATAACAAAAGCATCAGCCTGAGTGTAGAACATTTTGCTGCATAGTGGGCCAAAGGGAGCAGAGAGAGGCTGAGGGGATGACTCAAATGGTCAAGTCTTTTTTTTTTTTTTTTTAATTGAAACTCTGTTGAGTTCAACTGGTGTATATACAAGGCCAGACAGGACCAGGCAAAGTCACAATCACAGCCAAACCCCATTACTGTTCCTCACCTGAAGCTTCCTGTAAAAGTAGAGGAAAGCAAAGAAGAAAAGAGAAGGTGCAGCCCATGTCTGCTTCTCAGCTAGAGACACGTGGTCCCTGCTGATTTGGGGGCTTGGCCCCGCAGGGCACAGGAGGCAACTGTTCTGTGGCGACCCAGAGCTTGTCTCTAAAATCGCTTCCAATCCCAAAAGATATTTTGGAAAACACTTGGAGTTCCAGTGTGGTGTGGTGAAAATACTATTCAAAAGCAACTATAAAAATAGCTAAATTATTCTTATATCAAAATCAACTTTACATTTCAATATAAGAACAAGAATCAGATATGGCCTAAGAGTATGGATAGAATATCATTTCTATTTTGAGAGAATATCTTTTGGCAGTTTGCAGAAATGGACCATTTGCCACGCACAGATCAGCCTTGCACAGGAAAGAGGATGCACATTTTAACACATTTGCAGCACACTACCTTGATCAAGAATCAAAATTTCCAGCAGAGCCCTTGGATCCCAACCTCCTTCATTGTAACTATTTCTCCAAATATGTAGCCACTCTGGCATCAAGCACCATAAAAATTCAGCTAACAGGTATATGTAGGAGGTGTTCTTGTTTTGTCTGATTTTTAAAACTAACATGTTTTACCCTTTCTTTTGCTCTATTAACACTCACTACTTTCAGTGCCTGACACTGCACAAAAAAGAGAACCATTTTATTCTGAAGAACTCAAAATAACTTAAAGAATAGGAGTTATTACAGTAAATAGGTGACAATCTGACACTTAGGAGCCTGGCACCCTCAGCCATTCTGCAGAAATGCAAACCCAAAACTCAACTCCCACCCAGGGGGAAAAAAAAATGTTTCAACAAAAGCACCTCTGAACAGAACTAGGAAAAATCAAAAACATAAGGAAAGGGGAAAACATGCTGTGATGAACTCTTTCTACTCCCCCTTCCCTGAATATTCAGCCAAACCCCTGATCCCACAAATCTTTCCATCTTTCTGTCACCAAGGTCAGAGCACAGCCCAATTGCAGGCTCTCACTGAGACTACTGAGGCCTACTCATGGTCTCCTGTTTCCACGCCAGCTTCTCCCTCCTAAGGCTCAGGTTGACCCAGTCACTACCCTGCTCAATTGCCTCCAGGGTTGGAGAGTACATGTCTCAGCCCTCATATCTGGCCACCCCTTCACTCTCATCTTTATTCGCATTACCCCTATGCCCACACCCTAGATTTCAGTCCCGCTACTGACTTCCTATTTTTTGCATACACAGGACACTTATTTGCCTTTGTGCTTAGTCAACAGTCTGTCACCATTTCCCTATGTCCAAATCCTAATCACACTTCAAAACTAGGAAGTGGCCGCCAGACAGAACACCCTCAAACTGTGGCCACCAAGTCTACAGACCTCCTTGCATCAATGTCCACACTGTCTCCTTCCATCTACAATGAAAGAGGGGTGCTTCTTCTGGCTGAAGGCTAAGGGAGACCTCCCTCCCGTGGCCTGTGGGACCCACTCCAACACATGTACTTAGGAACTTTATCCCATCAATTATCCCCCTTTCTCCTTTATCTTTGACCTCTCCCTCTCCATAGGCTCCATCAACTCACTCAAGGTATCTCCATTTATAAAAACCTTTCCATGGCCCGTTTCTAACACTTTCTCCTTCTCCCACTACTGCTTTCTTTTATCATCTGTATAGAGCCAAAGTGCTTGGCCACTCTCCCTGTCCCCACCTCCACAATTTCCACATACCCCCCCAACCCACCGCATTCTCACCTGCATCCCACCACTGATTTCTCCCGGCTGGTGAACTCAGCCTATTAGTTTGTAAAATGTATTGACACCTACGTGTCGTATTGGTACCTACATGTATTGCCCCAGACAACACATGCTTAGCACTTGCCCAGCACTTGGGGGAAGGGGAAGTGGGGAAAGGAGAAACCAGATATGACCTCTCTGAGTCAGAAGTTCAAACTGACAGCTAAATTCATGCCAGAGATATATTTTATTTAACCTATGATGCTTTTAAAAATATATGATTTATCTGACAAAAATTCAGGAATCTAAAGACTTCACACAAAAATCTGGGATTTGGCTTCTATTAAAGGATCTAGAAGCTCTGGCAATACAGTTTCTTTCCTGGGTGTCAGTAACCAGCTGAGAAGCAGCTGCTCCTTCAAGGGGGCAGGGGCTCCCTGGTCCACCACGGCCCCACCAAACCCTCTTGGCCCCTTGTCTTTATTTTGGTGACCCCTGTGGGCATTGGAGTTTGGAGTTTGAAATCCCTGCTTTAGATCATTTGTATCCAATAAAAATACAAGTATGAGACACATATGTAATTTTACTTGTAAAATGAGCTTTAATATATTTAATTGAACCTAATATATCCAAAATGTTATCCCAACATGCAATCAATATGAAAAGTTTACTAATGGGATATTTCATACTCTTTTCTTTGTACAAGTCTTCAAAATTCAGTGTGCACGTATGCATTTTACACTTATAGCCCCTCTCAATTCTAACTAGCCATGCTTCCAGAGTCCCATAGCAAAATGTGGGGAGCGGCTGCCACATGGAACAGCACATCTCTGGATGCTAAATGGTTCGTTACAAGAATCAGATCTTGCAAGCAGAGAAAGTCAGGATGAGAAACAATATTAAGGAGAAGGAAGAAAGCAGGCAGGAAGGACTAAGAAAGTGGGTGTGGATGTTAAAGACTAGACATGTGAGATGTTTAAAATTAGAAGGGAAAAGGGCAAGGACACAGAGACAATGAACCATGCTCAGTGAAAAATCTGCTCTAGTCTAGTCCTCCACGGGAGAAAAACATCCTTTATAAGCAAATGCAGTTGATGGGCAATGCAAATTTTCTGGAGGGAGGATTTGGGGTTTTTTTTAACTAGGCTCAGCATTAGACAGGAGGGGTCAATGTACATATCACCTGGCCACCTGTCTGAACTCCACTTCACAAACTTGGTATTTAAGAGGCAGCAGAATGAACCAGGCTAGTGAGGACAGGATTCTTGGTCAATATTGGGATTATTTATTATTATTATTGATGGAGTTTCACTCTTGTCTCCCAGGCTGGAATGCAGTGGCGCTATCTCAGCTCACTGTAACCTCTGCATCCCAGGTTCAAGCGAGTCTCCTGTCTCAGCCTCCCGACTAACTGGGATTATAGGTGTCTGCCACCACGCCCGGCTAAATTTTGTATTTTTAGTAGAGACAGGGTTTCACCATGTTTCCCAGGCTGATCTTGAACTCCTGACCTCAGGTGACCCACCTGCCTCGGCCTCCCAAAGTGCTGGGATTACAGGCATGAGCCACCACGCCCAGCCAATATTGGGATTTTAATCTGAGTCATGGCTGGGAGTAAAGGGAAGATAAGAGACTTTCTTAAATAATGGGTTTGGGATGCAGGAGAAGTGCAGGTACAAAAAACAGGTCAAGGAGATGGGTCAAGGAGAAGTAGCAGTGAAGAAGGAAGGAGGGTTATCTTGAGCCAAGATCCAGGCAGAATTCAAGACTCAGAGGCATAGCTAAGTGAGGATGTGTAGGCAGGAATCAGGAATCCAGATGTGTGGGTGCAGTGTCAGAGGCCAGAAAGGGAGACTTGGGTGCAAAAAATGGATACCCAGAGTCAGAGTCTAATACCAAGAACTATATCCTTCACCCGGAGACCTCAGAAATAGGATACTTTTCCATCCTCCACGGGAACACAATATGGCAGTCATTTAGTAGGTGCCACATCCTCCCTTCACCAGACTTTAATTCTGGTTCTTGTCTGCCCAAGAATGAGAATTAAAGTCTAGGCTGGCAAAAAGCAAAGCTACCAACTGGGGGAAGAGGGGAACATCAAATATATCTGCCTGGCTTAAAAGGACTTGGAATCGAGAAGGCAGTAATATCATTTCACAAACATAAAGCGATTTTGAAGCTTTTCCAGAGGCCTTATCGCTGAACAGTTCTAGCCCATCCATTCATCCCTTCATTCATTGTCACCACTTATTGAGTAGTCTTCCCCTGAACTGTTTTACAATACCGATTCACCAGGTCAGTTGTACTAGGGCTTGCCAAATTCTATGCCAGCAGAGCTGGCAAGGCAAGTGAAGGTGGTTCAGGCTTAAGCAAAATAGGTTCCTACTGTTAATGCTGAAGAGGCCTTTCTAAATGAACCCAGTGGGATTAGAAGGATACAAAGATCCTAAGATGTCCAGAGGTCCACTTGCCTACATTTGTTGTAATTTTCCAAATTGGCTAGCACCCAAGAGAACAGGAAATAAGGCTGGTATAAAATATCTTGAAAAGACTTCACTGAAGAGAAGAAAACTGTTCTCTCAAGAAGACACTAGGCAGGACTTTTAAATCTCATTATATTACAAATATAGTTTTCCATACTGCACCTATACTTCATTTAAATACAAATATTTGGAGACTTTAGGGACATTGTGGCCTGATATTCTGCCAGAAAAAAAAAAAAAAAGTTTCTAATGATAACAAACTGCTACATATTAGAGGGGAAAATGTATTTGGATAAAATCTTGAATTGTTAGGGATAGTAAACTTCTCACTTCTGATTCATAAAAAGCACTATGAGTTAGAAGAAAAGGTTGATGGTGAAAAGCAAATTAAAATGGCACATAAAGTTAATGATATAGAAAAAAGCTGTATCTTCAGTGGTGCCAACAAATCAAAATTTACGAAAACTGTAAAGACTATTTGTTAAGTGAACAAATGACTTGAGAAAAGGGTGCCTCTTCTTTGATTCAATAATTAGCTTTACAGAAAGGTAAGCATGTCATAAACAGGTATGGTTTATACTCTAGTTTTATAAAAACATGCACGCTTATATAAAGGAAGTTGTAGGATAATATCTACTCATTCACATTAAACAAACAAGCAAAGTCCAGAATGCAAATAATGACCCTCAGTTATCAAGAAATGGTCTTATTTAGGATGCTTGACTTACTGAGGCAGGGAAATATGTGATTTTTAGTAAGTTTTCCAGTAGCAAAAAGCAATTAAAGCAAATGTTTCAAAAAATTATTTTCAAGCCAGGCGCAGTGGCTCATGCCTGTAATCCCAACACTTTGGGAGGCCGAGGTGAGTGAATCACCTGAGGTTGGGAGTTCGAGACCAGCCTGACCAACATGAAGAAACCCCGTCTCTACTAAAAATACAAAATTAGCCAGGCATGATGGCATATGCCTGTAATCCCAGCTACTTGGCAGGCTGAGGCAGGAGAATTGCTTGAACCTGAGAAGCAGAGGTTGTGGTGAGCCAAGATTGCGTCATTGCACTCCAGCCTGGGCAATAAGAGCAAAACTCCATCTCAAAATATATATATATGTATATATATATATTTTCTGCTTACCTAAAGCAGATGTCTGCTACAATATTATAAATAGATATAGACCAAAAAGAAAAAATATATATAACCTAACTTCTAAATCTGCAGATTTTGTCAACGCTTATAAAGTTATACAGACATATTATTTATACTCCATTAACCAGGATTCGTAAATGATTTAATAAGCATTATGATCAAAGAAATCATATTACATGTTTTCTTTAGATATCAAAAATATATTATTAACCTTTATTTTGTGAAATCATTTTCAAACAGTGAGGTAAAAGAAAGAGGAAGAAGAATGTTCTATTTTTAAACGAATCTGCTAATCCCATTTTTTTCCCTCAACATAACATATTCATTCTTCATGGTAATGCATATATACTTGCTAAAAATAATGTAAGATTTTTTTTCATTGCTGTATAAAATTGTAACGTCACCAATACTACCTTGATTAGTCATGGGCTACTTTTTCCAACACTGCAAGTAACATAGTTCATATCCTAAATTAAATAAGAAGGACTGGCAAAGTACCCTGTTAATTTTTTTCAACCACATACATATTTGTAATAGCAGCAATTGCAAAAGTTCAATATACTCTCCAATAATAATAACAAGCACAACAGCAATTGCTAATGTTTATTGAACACTTGCTATAGTTTAAGCCAATCTCTCATAACATCTACATGTTAACACTTCCATTTATACAAGATTCATGGTTCAACTCAAATTTGCCAGATACGTATGATAGCAAGTAAAGGTTAAAGGGAAATATGTCATCCTCTTTACTCCCTTCCTTTGGAATAAGCTGATGATCGCAGCACTTTTCATGAATGCCATCGCACGTCAAACTCCACTTTCCACCCTGCTCCAAAATGTCCTAAGGTCTCATCCACCCTCTCTCACTTTCAATCTGAAAGGGGTCATTTCTGAAGCTAGACCAGTATAAAGATAAAAACATTGTTTTAGGGGCTGGATTTTTATACTAGTTTTCTTCAGCGACTTTAGTCATTTATAATAGAAAATACATTTTTAAATCTGTGCCTTATTTAAGATGGAGTTGTGTTCTTTGAAGTCATATAGTAAAAACACCTGAAAAATTGCAAAAATCCACCCAAGTCACATTTTCGAATCATTTTGCTAAACATGTGCTTTATTTAAAAGCTCAGATAATAAAGCAAGATATACTTCATGTATAGACTTAATTGTAGGAAATATTTTTTCCACTTTTTATCAGGGCTTACAGATATGTTTTAGGAATCTTATCCCAATGAATAGATTCCTCTTGCTATGTTTCAAAACATACCTAACATACACTGAATAATTTTCCTACTTCTTTTCAAAAATAGTTTCTCCTTTGTGAAAGCAATTTTTACAAAGTTTATTTAAAGAGAAAAAACTAAAAGTTCAGCATTCATAAACACTACATGCTTTTGTTAAAATACTAAAAAAATGCAACGTATTCATTCCTCACTCTTTATCTTAAAATACTGACTTTCTGATCCTAGCAAAACATAATTTTAGTAACTCGTCAAGGCAGAATACATAAAATTGGCATATTTTTGATATGCACACAAATTGAGAAAGCATCTTTTCCAACTGTGTTGCAGAAAATGAAATGCATCTGGTATGACAATATGGCCCAACACGTGAACTAGAATCAGTGGGGAAAAAGGGATTTTTTTTCCTTATTCTCAAAACAGAACATTTGAAATAACACACATCCCCCAACAGCAAGGCATTATTAAGTCTGTTAGTACATATTGCAAAGGTATATTTGGCTAATGAAAACACAATAGCAAGAGGACCAGCAGGCACATGGAAAGTAGCCTGGTTTGTTCACTTTTACTCATATATATCAGTGACTCCCAAATCTCTTTCCCCAGCCATCCAAACCGATTTTGTTTTCTTTGCTTTTGCTTAACATCTCTACCCACTGTCAGAGTACGTGCACATATGTTGTTGGGGCCTCGTGCTGGGCTAGGGAGGTGGAGACGTGGAGAGTGTGTTGGAGAACATGGCTTATGCCAGGATCAAGCAGAGAACAAGAGAAAAAATTAAACAATTTGCCTATTTTTGCAATAAATTTTATTTCTGCCTTGAAAGAACAGTCTTTTCCTCTAGGCATTCTAAAGATGTATTAAATGCTTTTATTGTGTTTCTTTCTTGAGTACTGTGCTTGTGAACTGGGAATAAAGCTGAAATCTGTATGTGCTACACACCCCTTCCCCATGCCCAGGTCTCTTTGGAGATGAGCTGCTGAGAGAGTAAGGAAAGATCCCTGAGATATTCAGGAAGCTTGGAAGAGTGCTGCAAAGTTAAGCTGACTTCTGGGCAGTTGAATGAGTCCCCTTCCAGTTCCAGGTTCCAATTCCATTTCTTCCTCTTCCCCATTCAGAGGTGAGCCAAATCTTCTCTTTTACATTGGTCATAGAGTGCTGATGACAGTCATATTTGTGACTCATTACAGAGAAATCTCTCCACTTCTTAGAGAACAAGGCACCACGAGCAGCAGACACTAGGGACCAAAAATGGTATCTCTTTCTGGGACTGTGTCTGGCATCGGGCAAGTCCCTCAGGTTTTACCATTCTGTCTACCTATATCCCTTCTTTCTCTTATTTTCTGAAAGATATTTTAGCTTTTTTATTTCTCTTATGTCTACGTCAAAATGCTGATTCTCTGTAATGAAAAGCTTCTTCAGAGTTACAGATCACGATAATCTCATTTGTAAATATGACAAAATATATATGCAACAATGCATCACAGAACAAATTACAAATTAAGATAGGTAATCCATCATAGAATTGATTGTATATAGGGATGGGGAAAAATCTCCAGAATACACGTAAACTTGCAAGGCTCTAGTTTCATCAGTAAGACCAAAATCATCTAAAAAATGGAACAAGTTCTAAAAGTTGTCAAAAGTAGCTGTCGTAATGGAAAAAGATTCTGGAGACTGACTTGAGTACAAAACCTCTCTCTGTCATCTACTAACTACGTGACCCTGGAAAGCTTATTTAACCTATGTGAGCATTGGTTTACTAATCTGTAAAGTGACCATGGGGGTTAAACTATGTCAGGCTATAAAATGCCCAGCATATGGTGAAGGTGTACATAATAGTGTTAGTTTAGTACCTTCTCCAGAATAAGTTTATATCTTTTGTATACAAAATTCATACTTACATAGTAGTGTTTTCTTAATAAAGATTGGTAGTTTCGGAAAACTTTATGGCAAAAAGGAACATAAAAATTCAGAGTTATCTATTTTTGCTTTGAAAATGTCTTGGGTCAGTGAACTGCAATGTGATTTAGTAAGTTAACATTCACAGTAACATGATATATACTTTCCAAAATAATTCAATTATTATCTGTTGTTCTATTATCCTTGACAGTGAAAGAAAAAAATATATAAAGGTCCTCAACTCTGAAATTCTTATACATTAGGATTATGTACACACTCAAAAATCAATACTTCCTTTAATATATAGTATTCATCTATACTGAATTTAAAACATTCTTCTAAAAACAATGATCACTTTACTTTTAAAACCAAAAACAGGGGCTCTATTCACACTTTCAAGATGACAGGAAAGGTAAATGTATTTAGTCTTTTTTGTCACTATTATCTCTACTTACTCTTCTGTGAATAAAATCTTTTTCTGGATCATCAGGTGTTTGCTTACTGCAAGCAATATTGTTTATTAACGAACAAAACATATTCATATTCTGGTTTATTTTCTGAAGCTACACTAAGAAATCAGTCCATTAACTCTAAAAACTTTCAATGGAAAGCCTATCTATTCCTGTATCTTACCCTTCAAAACACAGCCTGATGGTTCTTTGTAGCTGAGCTTTTAATCTACTAATAACTAAAGTTTTAATGTAAGTGTCATTCATCTAACATAATGAATCAGAGTCAAAACAATGAGAAAGTTTAAATAAACTAAGATGTATTGGGAGAAAAATGTTCTTTAGGTGTCTGGCAGAGTGAAACTTCCAAAATATTTTCTAGAATTAAAATGATTTGATAGACATTTACAAAAACAGCAGTGCCTCTTTGAAACTGAGGGAGTAAAAACAGCTATTCAGCGGGACGCGTTGTGGGCCCCACACATAAAATTTCTAGTAAAAGCACTTTAAAAAACCTTGACTCTTGTCTGAGCAGTCAACATGATGTATAAAGCAGTATACTTTAAAAGCAAGTGCTTCAGGTGACTATTAAAACTTCAGAAGGCTCATAGGAGCACACGCATTTGACTAACTGGGAGGAGACGCTCCCGCTGTCCACTTGAAGGGCAGTGATCCACTTGCAATGGGAAGGTTTAAGAAAGGGGTGCTGGAAAATGAGCAGACCTGCGCTGATACTTTCCCTGGCACAGGACCTCACATGTGCCATAATTTACCTCTCCACGTCTCTACTTCTTCCTGCCAGCCATTTGCTTCAAATGGTGCCCCTCCACACCACCACACATGGTTGTAATTGTTTTTAAGTTATTGGGTTAGTTTTTTCTTTTGCCAAGATGAGACTTGGCTGGATATCTCCTTCCAGGAGACCTCTAAAGAGTACCCACTTTAGATCTAACTTTTCATTGACTACTCAGAAAGCTTCTGGTGACAGGTATCATTTCTATCAAAAGCAAAGTCCGGGTGCAAGTCAGAACTCTTTCATCTTTGCTAAACTACAGCGAGATGTTTTCTTTCCACCGTTTCATGTACTTAGAATTAATAGCATTTCCCCTCCCGCCTC
>NW_012103732.1:1882019-1945777 GCF_000951045.1 Mandrillus leucophaeus | reverse complement strand
TTCTTCTGTCTTGACTTCATCCCCATCCACCCCTCCCTTCTCTTTATTTGCCTCTGCACTGGTCTCTTATGATCAGGATCTAGCATTTCCGGAGTCTGACGATAAAGCCAGCCCTTAAGTTGCAGGGAGTTTACGGTGGACGAAGATGGGTGATGCGCACTGCCTTTCATCCGATTCGGCACGCAGAGAATCTCGTTCATTTCATTCAAGCGCATTTTTTCTTTGGTTACTTCATTTGCTTGTTGCAAGGCAAATGGAAAAGGCTTTTTAGCTCATTGAGACTTTGCTTCTCCCAAAGCTGCTCAGTCAGGGTCTTCTGATCCTACTAGGAGAGACTTCTGAAAGGCCAGCCAACACAGTGTCTCTTTCGTCCTCCTAAATGTGGAAAACGGGAGAGTTCCCTAAGCTGCAGCAGCACAGTCTTGTCTGGCTAGCAGTGTGCTTTGGAGGTGTTATCAACCTAAATTTTTTGTTTTGTTTTTCTTACCTTTATAACAAATATTTATTAAGCACCTACTATGTACCAGACACTATGCTGGGCCCTGGGGATGCAGCTGTGAACAAGGCATCAGGGTCCCACCCACATGGAGCTTATTGTGAGGAAGAGGGTTGGGAGGCGATGTCAGACGATAAACAGAATTTCTAATATTGAAAAGTCCCATGGAAACAGTTAAGCAGGGTACCACATAACAGTGGCTATAGAGGAAGAGCTTCCAGACAAAATGCAGGACACCCAATTAAACTGACTTTCAGATCAACAATGAATAATGTTAGTATATGTATGTCCCAAATATTGATTGCATGGGACATACTTACACTAAAATACTGTTATCTATCTGAAATTTAAATTTAGCTGGGTGTCTTGTGTTTTTGTTTGCTAAATCTGGCAACCCCATATGGAGATATTTTTGGTTTTTTACATTATGTGTACAGGGAGAGTCTCTCTGAGAAGATAAAATTTTGAGTTAAGACTTAATGAGGACCGAGAACCAGCTATTGACGGATCTGACTGTAGAATGTCAGGTAGAAGGAACAGCAGATACAGAGGTCCTGAAGCAGGAAGCAGCTTGGCTAGGCATGTTCAAGGACAGATGGATACCACTCCAAATAGAGTAGAGCAAGGTGGGTGGGGTTGGTAAGAGATGCAGTGAAACAAAAGGTCAGCTAAGCGAGTGGGTCCTATAGCCAGAGTGAGAGTTCATGGTTCCTCTAAATGAAATGGGGAGACGTTAGAGGTTTTTTTTTTAATCGTGAGGGTGATGTGATGTGATTTACTAATAGTAATGCCAGGTATTAATAAATAGCCTCACAGGGCTGTTTTGAAGATTAAGTGGAAAAAGGACTTAGTTCGGTGCCTGTATATAGTTGATGTTATTTGGCAGACCCAGTATTTCCCAAGTATATGAATACTATGCTTTGGAAAAAGAGCAATGTGAGTGGATAAACATTGGGCTTCAATTAAATAACACTATTGAAATGACAAGATTACAGAGATGGATAGTGGTTGCCAGGGGTTAGTGGTGGGGCAAATGTAAAGGAACAGAATAAAGAAGTTTATTTGTTATGATGAGACAAATTTAGATTGTGGTGGTGGTTACATGAATCTGTGTTATACACAGGATAAAACTGCATAGAACTACATACATACATGAATGCACATAAAAACGTGACATCTGAATAAGGTGAGTGAGTTGTACCAATGGCAATTTCCTGGGTTTTAATATTGAACTATAGTTATGTATGATAATATCATTGGCAGAAATAGGGTGAAGTCACACAGAAGCTCTACATAGTATGTTTGCAACTTCCTGTGAGTCCATAATTATTTTAAAATTTAAAGTATAAATAAAAGCAAAACAGTAATAATAAAGCATGTTTTTTTGTAAAAATTGTGTGCTGCTGAAAGTTTTCCTTTGGAACCTTAATCATTAGAGAATTAAACAGTCTTAGAGCTACGATGGATTACCCTTTCTCTGTAGCTCTGTTCTCGCCAACCCCACCTAATGCCTGAGGAAGCCTCTGAGAAGCAAATGATGGAAAAGTCCAGGACTGATGAGGCAAGTCCACATTAGGGCAAACTCACAACTGCAAATGTAAACACAGAGGCTGTGAAGCTCTCTCCACACAGAATAAGAAAAGTCAACCACATTTGCCTTTATGGAGGCACCTCCCCTTGGGTTACAGCAGAAAGGGTGGCATTTTTCATTGGCTTTTCCTTCCTCTTCACTCCAGTTTTCTCTCTCTGTATTTTATTTCTGTGAGTTAGTCCTTGCTTTTCACTTAAAAGTTTCAGGTAAACCTTTTAAAGTTTCAGTTAAAACTCTTCAGCTGAATTATAAATGTCATAGCTAACTCTATGTAGCTGATGGTGGCTTAAGTGTTAACTCTCTCTAGAGTATTTATGAGCTTTATACATGGGAGCTTTATAAAACTGAAAATCTCCATCAAAATAAGTAGAAACCTTCATTAAGGACTTGGCCATTCAAGGTAGTGTTAGTCTTACAAAGTGAGCTACAAACCGTCTTCGGAGGCTTTTGCTCCAAACCTGCATCAATCTCTTATTAAATCAATATGGAGATCATTTTCAAAAGCCCAAGGCAAACTGTCTTTTCCACACCAGACAATCAAGCTGAAAGCACTGAGATCACAAAAAATTACCTGAATATAAAGCTACTCTGAAAGCACAAAAAGAAACAGCACTACCCAGAAATCTTATTCTCTAGAGAGAACAAGAGGAAAACTATTTTTTCTAGTTTGTCATAATTGTAGACTGGAAATAATCTACACAATTCAACCTTAAATTCATTTAGTCTTTAATAATGCATTTAATTGACTTTTTAATATTATTTTTCTCTTCTACCTGTCTTAAAATACTCTGAGATTTTGAGTACTGAAATCTATAATCCCAAATAACACATCCATCAATATGAATTCATTTACATATCTTGAAAAAGCATATGTAACTTTTCCTAAATATCTGAAGTGGATTATAAAATGAGACTGTCCTACAGATTGTATATCATATAAAGCTACACTAGATAAGGTCTCTTCTGTCAAATGTCTTATTATATTTAAGAGAAGATACTTATAAAAACTCTACAACACAAGCAGAAAGTGAATGGTACAAATTAATCACTGAGGAAGTGAAGAATTACTTCTGGCTTGACTAATCAAGGAGGACTTCTGAGCTAAGTCCTCCTAAGATGTTGGAGGCATCTGAGCTAAGATCTAGTGCAAGTGGCAGGCTATAACAAGAAGATGGATTGCCACTAGCAAGGAAAAGCAAAATTCATGCCATGTACCAAGACTTTAATAAATGTTAGCTATTATTTTTATTACTACAATTTACTGTCTCAAATATTGATATTTATTGCTTAGATTAATATTAAATATGCTTCAAACGTTGATATTCAGGAGGTTGAAGTGATGTATAAGTCAATATTTGAGCAGAAACCCAAAGGAAGTGAGAGAAGGAGCCAAATAGTGAATCTGAGGAAACATTTTTCCAGGAACAGGAAACACGAAGCACAAAGAGGCTGAGCAGGAACATTCTCAGCTTCAACAATGGCAAAGAGGGCAAAGTAGCTGAAAGAAAGAGAGCAAGAGGGGAATGAGAGGAGAAAATATTGCAGGGAAGCTCAGGGCCAGATGATACAGGATTCTGTAGGTGACAGTAAAGACTTTGGACTTGGGTAAAATGGAGAGCCATTAGAGGGCTTTGAGTAGAGTTTTTTAATAATCAAATTGCATTTTAAAAGGCTCATTCTGGCCTCTTTGTTGACAATAGAGTAGAGAGGCATGGATGAGAATAGAGTTTAGATAGGAGCCCATTCTGGGAACCGAGTTTAGATAAGAGTCATACAAAAGGGACAATGGTGGCTTCCACTGAGGTGGTAGGTGAGAAGTGGTGACCATAGTGACATTCTGGATACAGGATATTTTGAAGATAGAACTGACAGCTGGGCATGGTGGCTCTTGCCTGTAGTCCCAGCTACTTGAGAGGCTGAGGAGGAATGATCACTTGATTCCAGGAATTTGAGGCCGCAGTGACCTATGATTGTGCGATTGGACTCCACGGGGGTGATAGAGCAAGACCCCATCTCAGAAATAAATAAATACATAAAATTAAAGATAAGAGCTGAGAAGATTTATCTTAGTTTGGACATGGGGTACTCAAGTATCATGTTAAACTGTTTGCATTATTTATCATCCACAGTTCTCATTGCAACCCCATTTCGTAGATGAAGAAACCAACCCTGAGGCATATTAAGTGCCTTGCAAGGTCACTCATTGAGTAATTAGCAGATCCAACAATAGAAGCCAGGTCCATGGGCTTCCAAAGCCACATGGCTTCTTTAATTTTAAAATAAATGCACAAATAGAATAAATAATGGAAAGAAGCCTCAAAAGATGAACTGATCTATCCCCTTGCCTTAGATGAGCAATAAGACGATCTTGGACAGAACCAAACCTTCCACTCGATGAGATCAAGGATGTAAATGCAGGCACAAAAACAACATTTCTGAAACTAACAGAGTTAAAGGCCAATTAAATGGCACTTTAGGAGCCCCATTGTCAGTGCAGTCCTGGCTGCTGTCCCAGCTCCCAGCACTAGGCCAGATATCTTCAGGCCCTCATGTTCTCTCCCGGTCTCTGAAATGGGATAATAATATCTGTCCACCTGACCCATCTCACAAAGACCCAATTCAAAGACAAATGTAAAAAGCATTTTTAATGAGTAAAGCCTGTCCAAAAGAGTGGCATTATCATCACTTTGTAACCGAAAACAAGAAAACCTACCAGACTGATTTATTCCACTGTACATGGAAAAATCCTGCCTGTATGGAATGAAGCATTTTGAACCATTCAAAACCAAGAACTCAGTCATCACAATTCACCATATTGAGTTGACTGCCAGCTATACGATTAACTCAAGGGAATGAATTCCTATTCTGGTTATAAACTAGTTTTTGTCATTTCTTTCTTGAAAGATATCCCAGCAGAGCTCTCAAATTCAGTTGAATGTTTAAGTAACTTCAGAGGAGGTATTTGTATTTATTCTGTTTAACCTAAGCCGTATCACATTTTATTTTAAATCAAAGTGTTTTTTAAAATTCTAGAGTTCTATTTCTATGTAAGAGAGACATAAGAGTGTTCATGTGGCCAGAAGGAGAGAGGGAGGAGACTTGAAACTATATTTGCATTTAAAAACCTTTTTTTTTGTAATCAATCGTCCATGTCAAAGAGAGAAAGTGGTTAAGTGGAGATCAGAAGACAGCAAAAACTTCTTCCAACCCAAGCCTTGATGCCAATTCTGTGCTGGAAAAGTCAGAAGGCATGTTTGCCTTGGTTTTGCACCCAAGTACTCTGTATCTACAAGAAGCTTTTGGGGCCTCAGTTTCTTGTTAGGAAAATAAAGAAATAGAACTAGTTACCCTCTACGGTCTTTTTCAGCTTAAAAATTGTGTAAACCTCTCAAACAATTCTCCAATATATGATAAAATCCATCTACTCATTCCTGATCTGATTTTCTACTTTCAATACTATACAAAAAGGTCAGTAGCACTAGAGGGTCATGTAATAATCCCCTTTGAAAAATACCATGTGGCGGAGGCCGTCAGGACCCCCTACTCCTATCTCTCAGGCCCCAGCACTCCAGTGTGAGTATCTGCATCTTTCTTCCTCAGGGCTGGCTTCAAACTGCACCGTTTCCGCCAAGTGCCTGGAACAGCTTTCAACCAATGAGTGATGGCATTGATGAGAGCTGAGGTATTTCTAGCTCCCTCCTGCCCAATGAGGGGACCAGGTGTGATAAGAAAGAGGAAAGGATTCTGTATTTCCCCCAGGTCCAGCATCTCCTGGTCACTGGCCTGGTAACATGCCCTCTATCAGCTTCCTTTCCTTCCCTCTCCCACTTGCTCCACTCCACTAAAACTGGTCTCTGCAATTCCTAAATAAATTGCTTGGCATTTGAGTCCTTGTCACTAAGTCAGCTTCTCAGGGAATCCAAACTAAGACATATTAAAATGGACATTTTAATTCCTAGGTAGTGAGGTTCCCAACTTGACCACTCTATGAGGATAAAAGTAGTGTTCTCCAGCAAGAGTCCTTTGAATCATACAATGCCTTTACAGGGAATTATAAAGACAAAGTTTATCTGAGCCTATAATCTATTCCCTAAAAGTGAGGCCCCTTGAGAGCCAGAGTATTAATCTATGATTTACTTCCTTGATGTAGTCCACTGACTTCCTAGAATAGACAATAGGGTAGACTCCTTAGCATCCATTATATTCTGGAAAGTTAGTCTCCACTGATCATGGCCATTCCATCCTTTGTGTCAGACATGTGACCAATCAGGAAACTATTAATTGGAGGGTATATTAATTGGGACTGGGTCCCCCCGTGAGTAACACATAAACCTTAAACATGTTAAAGAAGTCTGAAGGTAATTGCCCAGACCTCATATAGTATTCCTTCTGTTTTGTTGGCCCACCACACATTCCCAAAGTCACCTCATGCTCCAAGATCGTCGGTGAAGCTCCAGCCAACCAGCAAAAAGGAAGAAAAAGCGAATAAGAGAGTGACCCTTTCTTTACAGTTACTCTGCAAGTCTTCTTGTGTCTCAGGGCTTAGAACTCAGACACATGGCCATGCCTACCCATGATTTCAAAATTAAGTGAAACAACATATTTATCCTGGGCAGTCATGCGTCCAGTCAAGAATTGGGGGCTTTTGAGGAAGAAAGGGAAGATGAATATCGAGGGATAAGAATCAACTCAGACACAGAAGAGTAGTTCTTCACTTATAAAGAAGAGGCACAAAATAGATGATCTCTTTTCCTTATCTACATGTTTGCTGCAATGCCTCGAACTACTGCAGCCATCTTGTTAGGAATCTGAGGATGAAGCAAACACCACAGTTGGCAGAGAAGAGAGATAAAAACAATAGCAGTTCTTGACGATGTCATTGTGCTACAGAATTAATCCACCCTGAGGCTTTCCTGAACTCAGATCCCATTATGTACTTATTAATTATTAATTAGAAAGTTACTTTATCTAGCTTTTTAGTGAATTTCTGTTGACTTTATATTAGTTTTCCATTGCTGTTAAAACAAATGGTCACAAACTTAGCTGCTTAAAACAACCCCCAGGGCAGTGAAACTACTCTGTTTGATACTATAATGGTGGATGCATGTCATTATACATTTGTCTAAACCCATAGAATGTGTAACACAAAGAGTAAATCCCAATGTAAACTAGGGACTCTGGCTGATAGCGATATGTCAGTATAAATTCATCATTTGTAACAAATGTACTACTGTGGTTGGGAATGTTGCTAACTGGGGAGGCTATACATGTGTGGAGGCAGGAGGTATATAGGAAATCTCTGTATCTTCTGCTTAATTTTGCTGTGAACCTAAAACTGCTCTAAAATATAATGTCCAACTAAAAAAAAAAACACACACACACACACACGTATTCTCTCACAGTGTCTGTGGGTCAGAGGTCAGAAGTCTGGGCCCAGTGTGGCTCTGCTGGTTCCTTGGCTTCAGGTCTCACAAGACTGAAATCCAAGTATTGGCAGGGTTGTGTTCCTTCCTGGAGGCTCTGGAGACAAATCTACTTCCAGACTTGTTCAGATTATTGGCCAAATTGTTCTATGCCCTTTTAGGATTGAATCTGTATTTCCTTGCTCCATACTTCGTTTCTAGAGACTGCCCGCATTTCTTGGCTCATGGCTTCCTCATCTTCAAAGCCAACAATTGCAGATGGAGTCCTTCTCATAATTCATATCTCGTAGGCCTCCCTACCTGCCTTTTCTCTCTTACTGGCTCTTCGGCCTTTTTCTAGTTAGGGGTTCATGGAATTATATTGGGCCCACCTGGATAATCCAGGCCAGGGTCTTTACACTGAGTTCAGTTGATTAGGAAACAATTATATCTATAATGTCCCTTCACAGCTTTCTTTATACTAGCATTTGATTAACTAGAGGACAGGAATATTAAGGAGACAGCTTTAGAAATCTGCTTACTGTAAGTTTTTTAGAGCCCAAGACATCCTGATGAACACATCCTCATTGACACCAAAAGAAAGGCTATATCTGCCTAGGTTGCCTCATTCACAATGGGGTATTGAACTTAAAGGAACTGGCTCAGTGTGGCAAGTAACAGAATTAGTACAGACCAATATTAATAAATAATAAAGACACTGGGAAACTGGCGCAAATAATGGGGGAGACCTTTCTTCTTTGCTATGTTATTTTGCAAAATCTGGCCATTTTGCTGTTTAAAATCATACTACTCCTTCTTTTTTTCCTAACCTGATGCTTTCTGTCCAGATTGCAATTGGTTTTTTGTTTATTTCAAATGCAATCCCCTAATTTACACATTTTTTTCTCTAAGAGGGATAAAACTAGATAAATACATATTTTAAATATATATGTTATTGACTTCAAACCAGTGCCTAAAAATGTAGCTGCCTTCTAGCAAACCCTATTTTAAAAATACTTGCCTAGAAAATACAAGAGAAAATGGAAGGAAAGAGTAGCAGAATGTGTACAAATAT
Source organism: Mandrillus leucophaeus (assembly GCF_000951045.1). NCBI lineage: Eukaryota > Metazoa > Chordata > Mammalia > Primates > Cercopithecidae > Mandrillus > Mandrillus leucophaeus. The sequence goes on along the minus strand of NW_012103732.1, from coordinate 1,937,213 downwards.
TCTTGGAAAAGTAGAATGAAGTGCAAATGTCTTTTCTGCAGAAAATTACCTTTGATAAAATGTTATGGGCTAAAAAGTTTTCTCGGATCCTGATTAGCCTGTAAGTCCATCTCCCAGGTTTATTCTCAATCTCGACTTCTGCTTTCATCCACAGTTAAATCTCTAAATTCTGGCCATGAGGATTTGTAGATATTACAGATACTGTTTTCCACTTTTGACTGATAGGGCAACTAGGAAACCAAGGCATGAGGCGACTTGGCCCATATGAAGTTAGTGGTGGGACCAGTGAGGTATTTACAGGTAGCACCATCTTTTAGGGGACCTTAGGCTTAAGCCATCCTTAGTCCCCACCACTCTCAGTGTTTGCAGGTCTGTTTTTCATTCAGTTCTACAATTTGGCAGATTGGATCCAATAGCGATTTAAACACTCCGAGACAGAGAATTGCTAGTCTCTGTGAGGCTACATCAGATGATAGCCTGAACTCCAAAGACATTAGGTCTGGAATTTTACATCCTTGGCTCTGGCTAGACAGAGCATGTGGGCGCTCTGCACTTTTCTCTCCGCTTTTGGTTAAGAAACTAATTTTAGGCAATAAAGTTGCTGCTATAAACAAACAAAATTATACATGCCATTTATGGGGACTGTTATCTATAAATATGACTTCTGAGCATTAATGATACTGGATATATGGCAAGACTTGTGGGGATAGTTTCATATTGAAATAGTAGTGTATTGGGATCAAAAATCAGTCCTGCTAATTTTTGTGCAGATGTGCAAAAAAATATATAGCTCCTTTAGGTTCTCTGTTGCTAATCTGGTTTTCCTTCAGAGTAACCCCACTCAACCAGAGGTTAGCGGAGAAAATTAACAAAATATCCAACCCAATTTTAACAACAATTAAGATTTAATCATTTAGAAAATCTCTTTAGGAAACACCTAGTATCTTCTTGGGACTATAAACCAAAAATAAAATTCTAAGCTCCCCAACCAACTGAATGGATCCCTCTTGCTGGCTAAGGGCATTTCAAAGTTAACCTGAAGCACAAGTACAGGCCATGATGGAAATAGGTGGTCAGACATGCCTCATCATACCCTCCTCCCTTTGTAATTCAGGTACAATTGACCAGCATTAAGATTGAAACAGAGACCTTAAGACCATTTATTTTCTCTGAAGCCTGTTACCTGGAGGCTTCATCTGCATAATAAAAACCTTGGTCTCCAGGACCCTTTATATTTTTTTTCTTTCTTTTTTTTTTTGAAACAGAGTCTTACTCTGTTGCCCAGGTTGGAGTGCAGTGGCACCATCTCTGCTCACTGCAACCTCTGCCTCCCAGGTTCAGGCAATTCTCGTGCCTTAGCCTCCCGAGTAGCTGGGACCACAGGTGTGCACTACCACGCCTGGCTAATTTGTGTATTTTTACTAGAGACAGAGTTTCACTATGTTGGCCAGGTTGGTCTCGAACTCCTGGCCTCAAGTGATACATCTGCCCACCAAATTGCTGGGATTATAGGTGACAGCCACTGTGCCTAGTCAACAACCCTTTATGTTAACCAAGACACTCCCTTCTATTGATTCCACTTCTCTAGATAAACTCTTTCAATCGATTGCCAATCAGAAAATCTTTGAATCCACCTATGACCTGGAAAGTCCTTGTTTCCAGAATCCAAACCAACATACATGTTATATGTATTGATTGATGTCTATGTCTGCCTAAAACATATAAAACTAAGCTGGGGCCCAACCACCTTGAGCACATGTTTTCAGGACCTGCTGAGGCTGTGTCATGGGCATGTCCTTAGCCTTGGCAAAACAAACTTTTAAGTTAATTGAGACCTATCTCAGATACTTTTGGTTTACAGGACAAAATGTCTCTCAGATAGCTTTCTCTTTCTAAGAAGGTATGTGGGTGGGTGGAGAAAGGACATGACTTTCATAACTTCATGGAAACAAGAAAGAGCCTGAGTCTGAGGAGGACAATGCCATTTGCCTCTACTGGTCCGGAGGAGACGTCCCTTGTCCCTTGTCCACTCACCCAGTTTGACTAGTAACATTCATAGGCAAGTCTGCACTCACAGAATCTGGTCTCTCACCTTGATCAGAGCCCAGGGACTTCCAGATGCTTCAACCTTTCCTTGGCTCCAACTATCTGTCACCCCAGACATCTGTCATTTGCCTTATTTTGCCCCTGCCCCCACCACAATTACCTATAACTGAACCTCTGCTGCAAGGCCACCCAGGCCTACTGGCTCTCAGTTCAGCATCCATAACACTAGAAATGAGGTAGGCTCAGGAAACCTAAACAATCAAAGTCAGGGGCTCTTCCTGCCACCCACAGAGCACCACCTAGTTTTTGGTCATGTGGCTACATCCTAAATTGGTTTGTAAGTGCTCTGTTCTGGTGGAACGGATAATTGGAATCCTTGTTCTTCTCTCTCTCTCTCTCTCTCTCTCTCCATGCTGTGTACCCCTCATTCCCCATCCCCCATCCCTAGCCTTCCCTCCTCATCCCCTAAGACTGTGCCTTAGTATCCAGACAGGATGGGTTTATCAGTCAGGACCACAGCAGGAAATACAAGATACATTGAAATAAGAAGATTCGATGTGTTTAATTATTTTCAAAGGTATGACAAAGTTTAGAGCAGTAACTCTCAGAATGTCATCTGGCGACCTGAGACTCTTTCAGGGATCTGCAAGGTGAAAACCATTTTTATAATAATACTAAGATGTCATTTGCGTTTTTTATTTTTAGTCTCTCATAAATGTACAGGGGAGTTTTCCAGAGACTACGGCACATGTAATATCACAAAAGATTGAATGCAGAAGCAAATATGAGAACCTGGCTGTCTTTTATAAGCCAAACAGTAAAGCAAACTTATAAAACAATCCCAATCTTCTATTTTTTTTGTTTTGAAATATAGAGTTTTTATTTTAAAAAAAATAGTATTAAAGTTAACATGTAATGGTTTTATTATTGACATATCTAATGAATTAATACATAAATATTTTAAACTTTTCTTTATACTGCCTAGAGAGCCAGGGAAGACTAGAAATTGTTATAGTAGAAATAGAAAGAAAAAGATCAGTTTACTTTTCAGCTGCTGATGTGCAAAATAGAAGTACATACCAGAAAAATAATTTTGCTTGCCAGGCCACTCATTTTAAGAAGATTTTACAGGCTTTTATTTTATCTTTAATATGTCAACAACTGAGCCTAAAGGACTTAGTTCATAAATAGAGTTTTTTCAAATGGTTAAGAGAAATGTCTGCAACTAGGGGTAAGATGACTCTTTAGGTATCTTCCATCTGCCCCTGGAAGATTTACTCCCCATCCTTGTCCAGATTCTGCTTGGCAGGGGTGGGGGACCTGCATGGACCTTATCAGCAGCTCCCTTACCCCCCAGTTTCAGGTTGGGATCTGCCAAAGAGGATCATCCTTGTCTCAGAGCTATCTGTCCTGGCAGATGTCCTCTCTCTAACAGAATCCTTTTACACTTAAAAACTATCGAAGATCCCAGGGTGCTTTTGTTTCTGTCTGTTGTATCTGTTGATATTTACTGTATCAGAAATTGATACTAAGAAAAGAGGCTACTAGGGTAGAATAGGTTTATTACCTTAAAGATAGGGAAGACTTCTAATATTATGTAGGAAAAAAACTATTAAATGAAAGACTGGTAAGTGTAACTACACAAAATTTTAAATAATATACAATAAAGGGCACCAGAAATGAAGTTAAAGGTAAAAAACAAAACAGTGAAAAATATTTGCAAAATATATACCAGGCAGATTAAATACAGAAATTCTAAAGAATTATTCAAATTGATAAGAAAAAGACAAATAACTCAATAGAAAATTAGGCAAAGGATATTAACAGGAAATGTGCAAGAGTGAAATCTCACTAGCAAGAAGAGAAAATGAGAATTTAAACACCACTAAAATATAGTTTAAAAAAATTATTCACAGGGAGTAACAAAATATAAAGTAGTTTGATTAGCATCAGCTGTTGGTATAGGGGTGAGAAATGGATGTCACAGTGACTACTTACGGAAGTGTGAGTTGTTCAGCCATTTAATAGGCCAATTTGGCAACATCTCCTTAAATGCACATAATTTATGACTCTGCGATTCTACTTCTAGATTATCTTTTCCATGTAACACTGCACAAACACTAGTAGAGATATATATATAAGGATTCTATTGGGGCATTGTTAGAAATAGCAGCAAGGGTGAATAATTACAAAAAAGTGAAGGGAGAACTATGAATGCTCTTCAAGACAGAAATAATACAAATTGAGATTTATTTACAAAAGTCTATGTAGCAATCAAAAAGAAGGGGACGGTTTGATATTTTTATATAAAAATGTTCACTAAAACATTGTTGAGCCAAAAAAAGCAAGCTACAAATTGATATTTACATTGTAATAGCCCATTGTTATTAATAAATACATAAATTTGCAAATTAGAAATTATTGGTACCTTAAAAAATAATACACCAGAACACATTGAGATTCATCTCCATGGTGGCATAACAGTTTGACATTAGGAAATTTATTAAAATAAGGTCCCCTATTAATTGCTCAAATTATATCCAGTAATACTCAGAAGACATGGAACAAATTCAACATTATTTCCTAATTTAAAATTTAAAAATCTTTGTAGATAGAGATGGATAATTCCTTAACATGATATGATAATATATGCATAAGCCCCAAAGCCAATAATATCCTTCATAGCAAAGCAATAACAGAAGCAATCCTGTGCGTGTCAAGAACAAGGCATAGATGTCAAATAAGGAAATGGCTACTTAAAAGTGTCTACGTGAGTGAGCCAATGCATTTACATAAGAAAATGAAGTAAGATGTATAAATGTTGGAAAGAAGAGGCAAATTTTTCATGATTTATTGATGATATTATGTGTATTTGAAAAACTCCAGAGAAAAAAATATAGATATAATAAGAAAAGCCAGTAGGGGAGTCAGCAACAAAATTACAAAAGTCAATCAATAGTTTATCAATAGTTTTCCTTCCTACAAAAAAAAAAAAAAGATTATAAAATAAAATAGAATAAGACCATTAAAAATAACCAAAAAATAAAAAACAAGTGAAAAAGGTTAAGATAAATCCAAGAGCTATATGAGGAAAGGTTTAAAATTCTATTGTAGGGCATGGAAAAAGATTCAAGTAAATGAGAAATGCCTGGAGATTCAATACTGAATCTCCGCCATTTCTACTTAATGAATCTATTAAATCAATGTGATTCCAATCAAAATGCTAGAAATTTTTAGAATTTTTTAAAATTTCAAAAAGTTTTAAACTTTAAAATTTATAAAATTAAAAAACTTTTAAACCACTGGCTCTATTTCTCTAGAAAACCATCACTAATTTAAAATTTATATACATACATAAAATATATACATAACCCATGTGTGTCTTTGAGGCATCTGGAAAAAAGCACGCCAGCTTGTTAGTGGCTTCCTCTGATATGGGGCACAGAGGGCTTCTCACATCACACTATTTTGAGCTGTCAGATTTTTATAACAACCATTTGTTAGCTTTATAAGAAAAACCTCTTAAAAACTGAGGGGTTTTTTTGTTTGTATTTTAAGATGATATGGAAAAGCTTTAACATTGCTAATATATAGAATGAATTTATTGTACAGCATAATGTAGCAGGATAAACACAGGCTTGGCATTAGAAGGGCTGTGTCCAAATTTAGCTTTTACCCTTACTTACTCTCATTCATTCATCAAACCCATATTTACTGAGACTCTAGTACCTCTGTGCTAACTCTAGAATTCTAGCAGTGAATGAGACAGAAAAGACACTGCCCTCATGAAGCCCACAATTCCATTTACTAGTGTGTCACTTAACCTATCTAGACTGTAATTTTCCTATCTGAAAAATGTAAATGGCAATGACCACCTCCCAGAATATTGTGAAAATCAAATGAGTTAACGTGTGAAAGCACCAAGCTAGTACTCAGCATATCATAAGCATATAATATATATTTGCTGGATGTGAAGTATGTACAGTCACAGTTGACTTCACTAGTCTGGGTTCTTGGTGAAAACTGAAAGACAACAAAACTACTTTTGTTTGAAAATAAATGATGGATAGATACCAATACTCATATACTAATTTCCCAAGAGGATATTGCTCCGTTTTGAGTCAGCTAAGATAGAAATATTACTTTATTTGAGGGAATTTGTCACTGATCCGGTGAACAAAAGATAGTTTTGATATGTCAAATTGGCATATGTCATCACAAGAAGAAAGCTTTTGGGATGTGATCGGATTAGCTCATTATTTGTCAGGCTCACATCCTGAAATTCCCAGCTTGAATCTGTAAATGCAAAATGACAAAATTGGCATTCCATAATTTTGCTCAAATATTGACTAACCTGATTTGATTTTAAAATATTTATTTTAAATGTATTCTAACAATCTTTATTTATGATATGATTGCAAATGATTTTGAAGCAACTATTTTTCATTGACTTGCTCAACTAAATTGACAGTGAAAAGAGATCAATAAGAATATAAAGGGGAAGAGAGAACAGCTAATATTTACGTTGAACTCATTGAGAACAGTAAAGTTAATTGCTTTTATATTAATACAACTCTTTTAAATTGACACATCATAATTGTACATGTTAATGGGGTTCAGTGAGATGTTTATGTACATATATACTTTGTGTAATGACCAAATCACAGTATTTAGCATTTCCACCATCTCAGACATTCATTAACTATAATCACTCTTCTCCACAGCAGCACAACAGAATTTGTTCCTTCTAGCTAATTTAGACCCTGTACCTGTTAAACTAATCTTTCTCCATCCCCATTCCTCTGTACCTCCCCCAGTTTCTGGTAATCGCTATTCTACTCTCTACTTCTATGACATCAGCTTTTTAAGATTCTTCATATAAGTGAAATCATGTGGTATTCGTCTTTCTGTGCCTGGCTCACTTCACTTGACATGACGTCCTCCAGTTTCATCAATGTTCCTGCTAACGACAGGATTTTCTTTTTATGGCTGAATAGTATTCCATTGTCTATTGTCCACATTTTCTTTATCTATTCATCTGTTGGTAGACACTTGGTTGATCCCATAGCTTGGCTACTGTGAACAGTACTGCAATAAACAAGGGAGTTTATGGCAGATACCTCTTTGGCATACCAATTTTGTTCCTTTTGTATACATACCCAGTAGTGGGATTACTGGATCGTATGACAGTTATTTTTTTATTTTTTTGAGAAAACTTCATGCTGTTTTCCATAGTAATTGTACTAATTTACATTCCCACCAACAGTGTATAAGAGTTCCCCTTTCTCCTCATCCTCACTACCATTTGTTATATTTTGTCTTTTTGATGATAGCCTTTCTAACTGGAGTGAGGTGATAGCTATTGTGGTTTTGATTGGCATCTCCCTAATAATTAGTGATACTGAGCATTTTTCATATATCTGTTGTTCATTTGTATGTCTTCTTTTGAGAGATATTCATTCAGGACTTTGGCCCATTTTTAAATTTTATATATATATATATATATATATATATATATATATTGCTATTGAGTTGAGTTCCTTATATATCCTGGATAACTCCTTGTGAGATGTGTTGTTTGCAAATATTTTCTCCTGTTCTGTAGGTTTCCATTTCCTCTGTTTTTTGTTTTTTTATTGTTTGCTGTGCAGAAGCTTTTTGTTTGATCAAATCCCATTTGTCTATTTTTGCTTTTTGCCTGTGCTTTCAGATCCTTGTCCAGAAAAAAACTATCAATATAACTCGTATATGTAATGACTGAAAAACATTTCAGTTTGGAAACCAGGTGGTCAACTTAAATTAGAGGTAACCCTTCTGTTTTACTGTGGTAGACATGATAAAGAGAGATTGCATTCATTTCAGCCAAGGCATTGTTTTTTAGAGTTTTTGGATTATTCTTGTGATTTGTTCTCTCTTGTAAGAATAAATCACAAGAATAATCCAAACTAAGTAAACAAACAACTGAGAAGATCAAAAGTAAAAAGAGTGACTTTTAAGGCAATAATTTCAACTTTGAAGCAAAAAAAATGCAACAAAAAGAACCAATAATTCAATTCAGCATACACATTCTGAGCACTTCAAAATGCAGAGAACTGTCCTAGGGGCTAAGCAGACATAGACATGAATTAAACCTGATCTTTGCCTTCACAGAGTATACATTCTAGAAAGGGAGCTAAGACACATGCATAAATAAGTATTTAATTAAAAAAAAGATATATGTTCTAAGGGCTAGAGGGAAAGTATTGCTTCTTAACAAGTCCAAATCTGACCTTCTGATCTTTCCCATCTGATCTTTTTATCTGCAGCTTTCCCAGTCTCAGTTGATGGCAACTCCATCCTTCTAGTTTCTCAGGCTAAGCATATTTAATACATAAGAAAATTACAATAGCTCTACCTTCAAAATATATTTAGAACCTGCCCAACTCTCATCAACTCTATCACTACCACTCTGGTCCAAGTCACTCTTATGTCTTGCCCATATTACTACAATAGCTTTTTCCTTCTTTTTTCTTAAAGACATGATCTCATTCTGTTCACCCGTGCTGGAGTGCAATGATGTGATCATGGCTCACTATAGCCTTCAACTCCTGGGCCTATGCGATCCTTCCACCTCAGCCTCCCAGGTAGCTGGGACCACAGGTGCATGTCACCACGTCTGGCTAATTAGAAAACAATGGTGTTTTGTAGAGATGGGGGTCTTATCATGTTGCCCAAGCTGGTTTGAACTCCTGGGCTCAAGCAATCTTCCTGCATCAGCGTCCCAAAGTGCTGGGATTACAGGTGTGACTGACCACGCTAGTCTTACAATAGCTTTTGAATTGCTCTCTCCAATTCTACTCTTATCACCCTAGAGCCTATTCTCAGCACAGTAACTAGAATGATCTTTTAAAGATGTAAAATACATCATGTCATGCCTATGCCCAAAACTCCCAATAGCTCCTTATTTCACATAGTGTAAAAGTCAAAGTCCTTATAAGGGCTGACAAGAACCTACATAATCTGACCTCTCATTTTTTTTCTCAGATTCTTCCTTACCACTATTCCTTGAATACACTAGGCACACCTGTGCCTTAAGGTCTTTGCGATGGTCATTCCTCTATCTGAAATGCATTTCCTCAGGATATCTCCAGGCCCAACTCCTTCACAACCTTTAAGACTTTCACAAGTGTTTTCTTCTCAGCAAGGCCAACCATGACCACCCTATGAAAAACAGCAACTAGAACACCCCTCCCATCACCACCTCTGCTAACTGCACTCTTGATCTTCTTCATCCTGTTCCTTTTCCTTTTTATACTGTTTCTCACATAAAATGTAATTCTTACATTTTTTATGTTTATGATTTCTTGTCTGCCTTCTGCCACTTAAAAGTAAGTTCCAGCAATCCCATGTCTGGGTATATATCCAAAGGAAATGAAATCAGTGTATCAAAGAGATATCTGCACTCCCGTGTTCATTGCAGCATTATTCACAATTGCCAAGATATGAAATCAGCCTATGTGTCCACCAATGGATTAACAGGTGAAGAAAATGCAGCATATATACAATACTATTCAGTCTTTAAAATGAAGGAAATCACATCACTTGGAACAAAAGGGATGACCCTGGAGGACAGGGTCAACTTAAAAGTTGAATTTATGGAAATAGAGTAGAATGGTAGTTACCAGGGGCTGGTAGGGGCTGGAGGGTCATGGATTTGGGGAGATATTGGTGAAAGGATACAAAACTTCAATTAGGAGGACTAAGTTCAAGAGATCTATTGTACGACATGGTGACTATAGTTAATAGCAATACACTGTGTTGCTGAAAATTACTAAGAGAGTAGATATTAAGTGTTCTCACCACACAAAATAGTATGTAAGGTAAAGCATATGTCAGTTAGCTCAATTTCCCATTTCATAATGTATATACATACATATTTCAAAACCTCTCAATGTACACAATAAATATATATAATTTTCATCAAGTATAAATTAATAAATAAATAATAAGGTTCATGTGAGTGGTAACTTTGTTGGGTAGCTGATGTATCCCAAGCTCCTAGAACATTGCCTGGCACATAGAAGGTTCACCATAAATATTTGCTGAAGAAATTAGATGTTTAACAGATAGAAATTTAATTTAAGAAATATTTAATGAGTGTATGTTATGTTCAGGATTCTGAGTCAATCTGGAACTAGCAGGAAAAGTTAAAGCTACATTTGAAAGCCATCAGAATAATTCTAATAGCTGAATATATATGTATGTACTGCCATGGTGAAATCCATGAAGGCAAAAGGAAGGCAACTACAGACAAAGCTTGGGTGTAGAAGGAAAATCAAAAAGGTTAGTGCAAAGGATTGTTGGAGAGCTCAGAATCATGCATGCCACTTCACAGAAAGGAAGGTTTTCAGGAAGAAAGGGGATATTCAACAGTTTTAAATGCTGTAAAGAAAAGAGGAGGATAAGAACTGAGAAATGATAACTGGATTTGGTGATTACATTTCAAAAGCTACCATGACCTTCAATAGAATAATTATTAAAGCAATTATCTCATAAAAAGTTTTACGATGCCTAGTAAAAAAAGATAGTGTGATGGACTCAGGAAAAGATTTTATTTGCTAAGTGAGAATGCCAAACATGCATAAGAAACATTTTATGATATAAGCAATCTTTATTAAATATTAAGCAATAAAAAAATCTTAAAATATTTATACTTCATTGCAAATTCTTCATTTATTAGGCACTTGAGTAGCAGTAAAAGTAGAGGGCAGGCAGCATCTGTACTTGGAAAAACATGGAGTTTCAGGTTCTGCCACTTTCTAGCTTATGACTTTGGGTAATGCACTTCAACTCCCTAAGTCTCAGTTTTCTCTTCTGTCATAGGTTTAATAATATTTGCCTTATCTACCTCACAGGCTTATTGGGGAGAATAAATGAAATAACGTAAGAAGCATAAGCTACAAATCTCTTCATTCTAGGGTCAATATTATCTGGAGGCAGCATGCTATGTTAAGAAAACCTAGTTCTTTCCTTCAGCTATGGCTTGACCAGGGCATCAGGCATTCCAGATACCCATTGTCTCATTTATTCTTTTAAAAAATGTCAATACCTGCCTTATCTCCTTTGATGGTCCTAGGGATCTAATGAGATGATGTATAAAAGTGGTTTGCAAACTGTAAAGTACTATACACTTACAAGGAGAAAACTGTAAATTCTCTGTGTTTCAGGCTCTGGGACAATGGTTCTGAAACCACAGTGGGCCAAAGAATCACCTGGGGAGCTTGGTAAAAATGTAGATGCCAGAGACCCCTCCCCAGAAATTCTGTCAGTGGTCTGGAGAAGGGCCTGGGCATCTGTTTGGAACAACCCCCCAAGGTGATTCTATTGCATGCAGTCTAAAGGTCATAAGGCAGAGAGTGGTGAGACTGGGAGTGTTGCAAGAGTATAAGGATAGAAAGGGGATAAAAGAAAATGGAGTCTTTTCCTCACTCCTGCAGATGGAGGTCTGGAAGTGTGGGAAGGGATGGGCTTTTTCTGAGTCCCTAGGGCTCACTTGTATTTTTTCAGGTATACTGGATGAATGAAAATCATGTATATTGAGCAGGTACAGACTGATGTTTTGATATATGCATGCATTATGAAATGATGACTGCAGTTGAAAAGACTATTCAGTCTTTAAAATGAAGGAAATCACATCATTTGCAACAAAATGGATGACCCTGGAGGACAGGGTCAACTTAAAATTTGAATTTATGGAAATAGAGTAGAATGGTACTTACCAGGGGCTGGTAGGCTAATTAACACCTCTATCACCTTTGCAGGTGCTATTTTTTGTGTGTACGTGGTGAAAACACTTAAGATCTACCCTCTTAGCAAATTTCAAGTATACAATATTTTGTTATTAACTACAGTCACCATGCTGTACATTAGGTTTTCAGAACTTATTCATCTTGCATAAGTGGAATTTTATGCCCTTTGACCAACATCTCCCCAACATCTTCGCCCTCAAGACCCCTGGGTCTCACTCATTCTTAACTCCTACTGAAGAAGGATGGTCTTTCCTCCAAACAGGAAAGTTCTAGAAGCTATTTATTTATTTTCTAACAGTAAGAGTTTGGTCAGAAAGTGGGTAACTAATACCAAATAATTTTATGAGTTCAAATTGGAGAAGGTTTTGAACATTAATGAGCAAATTAATATAATGAAATATGGGATTGTTTTATATCAAAATGTTAGCCTCTCCCAGTCCTTGATGCCAAAATGACCAGGCATGAAAACTAACAGTTGGTATGGTGAACAAGCAAATATTCCCTTTCTCCTGGGCATAAAAAAGAGCTCTCTCCCAGGTCTCCTTCTGATTACATCTTAGCCTTTGATTGATAGCATGGTAGATATGTCAGTTCAAAGGGAGACAACCATCTTTGTTGATTTCACAGCTAAGAACTGACCTGGCAATAGTTGTTGTTTTCACCAGCAAAAATCTTCTTTCTGCCCCTGAGGTATATCATTTATTTAAGCACAGGACAGTACTTTTCCCTTGATATAAAATGGAACTATATTCTGGTTCTATATAGCAACACAAAGACAGTGTGGATGGGTGCTAAAATAAAAACAATCAATGAAACAAACCCATGTGGAATTAAAATGTAAGTCTATACTTGCACTGAATGAAGTATTTCTCAATGGTAGAAATTTCCAAATAATTTTCATCTTTTTTGAGATCTTTTCTCTTCTTATCGTAGATCATCAAGAAATTCCAAATGTATTTCAGAGAAGATAAATAAGCCGTATCTTTCTCTCAGGAGTGTATAAATTCCACAGACTTTCACTTTTGGACCTTCAAGTTCCCCAGTTTGATTTTACAAGTTTATGATAGTTTCCTTTTGAGAAATAGTCCCAGAAGTTTTATTGTACTTTTATCCTTCACTTCTTTTTGTCTGCAATTCTATTACACCACTCGTGTCCATGTTTTATAATTTGAAACAGGACCTTTCCTGTCTAAAGGAGCACATAGAAGCATTATATTTTCCCTTGCCAAAGATCTGTACAGAGTGGCTCTACTTTTTAGGTCATAATGGGAAAATGTTCAAGTATATAATTCAAAATAAAACATGATACACAATACTCTTAGTGGTGACGGTCATTCTTTTCACCAAATCTGTACAACACAGATGTGCTTTAACATGAGATGGAGGAAGATGGTTAAACAAGTAACAGTGTATCAACCAGCCAAATACAGCATTTTCATTAAAATTATAGATATGTAAACTATACTAATACTGTAAATGACAATATGTATACAAAATGGTGTTCATAAAAGAACTGCAAAATATAATGTACATGCTGTTTAAAATTAGTAAGTAATTTATTTAAGCTCTATTTTCTTAAAAAAAAATATTGACTACTTCAGCTAGACATGGTAGTTTGTGCCTATATTCCCAGCTACTTGGGAGACTGAGGCAGGAGGATCACTTGAGATCAGGAGTTTGAGATCAGCCTGGGCAACATAGCATGACACTTTCTCTAAATAATATAGATAAATTGGCCATTTTTTTCAGAAGGATATAGAACACATAACAAGATAATGTAAATTAGGGAACAATTTTAAAACCAAAAGAAATCAAGGACGGCTATGTAAAACATTTATATCGATGCTGATAAAGGTCACATGTTAATTTAGTAAAATATAAAGTTTCATATTCGTTGTTGTCTCTGTACAGTCGAGTGGATAATAAGGTATCTTCCAGCCATAGATCATGAAAATCACCAGCCAAAACAGCTTCATGCAGGAAATTGTCTCTCTGAGACTGAAGGTGTGCTCTGAGCTCATAAAACCAGTGTTTCTGGGGCATACTAATTGGATATCAGAAGACTTAAGGGCATTGGTGTAAGTATAATTCTTTGGGTTGTAGTCCCTTCTTTTGGCATGTAAATTCCATCAATCTAAATCAACAAATGAGAACTCGTTATATATAAGATACAGTTCCCCATCTCCCTCTCAATTAAAAATAAAATGCCCTTAATCATGATTAGTGTCTGCTTCACACTTTGAGGATAATTATTGCCCCTTTGCTTTTCCTGATTCCAACAAAGCACAGCACATTTAGAGGTAAGTTACAATTGCCCAAGCAAATAGCATTAAGTGCTAAATTTATCTGGATAATCTAAAACAACTAACAGAAAATAAATGCTCCCAGCTCTTAAGAGCTAGGATTCTCAATACTTCAGCAAAGTATTTTAATCCAATGAAAGTGCTTCAGAGAAGTGAGGCTAAAATATATATCACCACAATCTTGGCATTTATTCCACACTAATTGCATTTTAGTCAAATTAAGTATGAGAAGAAAATGACTCAAAGCTTCTAATATATTCAGCTGTCTACAAGATCACTGAGTTCCCTTAGGTTTGTTTCTTACCTTTAATAAATTAGTATCATTTTCCTTTTAAGAAGCCAGTTTGGCTTGTGGGAGGCCTGAGGAGACAGCACAAAGGTCTGTGAGAAAGTTCAGCGTCTTCCAAATAAGTCTTTCTGACACCAGGAAAGCAACAAAGAAAGGATAGTGCCAGTGCCTGGGAGGTAAAGACAGGGACTTCAGAGAGGGAACCCAGCAGGATAGAGAGGATGGGCAGGTGCGCTACTATCATAGTTATAGTATACTGGTTTTCGTCCACAGTTCCTGGCCCCTCATAACTCCCATAGCCCTCGTTATTTCCTCAGTGACTAAAACAGTAAGCACATCTTTTGTTGAAGTATTTAGCCTTCTGTCCTTGGTTCCTGAAGCAGCTTTAAAACAGCTTCAGAGAGATAAAGGCGGGAGGCAGTCTTTTGTTATAATGCTGGAGTGCATTAGGCCTCAGAAGCGAGCCTCAGAAAAAAAACTCTGACCTTCCCCTGTCCTCCTTTCGCCTGCTCCCTTTCTCCCCAAGGGAGGCCACAGACACTAAAATTACAGTCGAATCTTCCCCTGCCTTTCTGTCTTGGAGCTGGCCATAACCTATCTTTTCTGTTAGTAGTTCATAAGACTCCCAGCTTGGAAACGGCCCTGCCCTGTGCCCAGTAGAAAGGAATGCTGCACAGAGAGGCCAAGAAGAATCTGAACAGACCCTTGCTGGGCTTCCCCACTCAGCCTATTAGATTAGATCAGACTCTTTTTGTCCAGTCACATTTCTGCATGGTCATCCAAGCTTCACTCATGCCCATCCAATGAAGTCTCCAGAAAAGGCCCAAGAGGACGAGGTAAGGAGAGCTTCCAGATAGCTGAACACTTGGAAGTTCCTGGTTGTTGGCACAACCAGGGAGGGCATGGAAGCTCTGCCCTGCATTTCTTCTCCTGTATCCTTTGTAGTATCCTTTATAATCAACTGGTAAACGTAAGTGTTTTCCTGAGTTCTGTGAGCCATTCTAGCAAATTAATTGAACCCCAAAAGGGATTGAGGGAACCCTAATTTATAGCTGGTCAGTCAGAAGCACAGGTAAAACAACCTGGGCTTGCAATTGGCATTGGAAGTGCAGAGGGGATGGTTTTATGGGACTGAATCCTCAACCTATGGGATCTGACACTAGCTCCAGGTAGATAGCGTCACTGAGTTAAACTGGGTTGGAGGACATTCAGCTGGTGTCTACTGCAGAATTGCTTGCTTGGTGTGTATGGGAAAACCCACACACATTTGGTTACAGATGTCTTTTGTGTTGATTGGTGTGGTGTGAGAGCACAGGAAAAGCAGTTTGGGTTTTTTCCATACAGCAGGTCTGAGCCAGTTCAGCTGAGGTCCACTGGCCTCACTTAGGGTACCTGCCTGACAATATAATCTCCAGTCAGCATCCCTCGCAGTTCAGTACACCACAGTAGAAGTAATTCACTGATATTAATCTCAGGCATCTCCTGGAATATCAACATGTTGACCACTTATAGCTGCTTTGCGTTCCCTGGACTTTGTAGATCGTAGACTATTGATTTTCTTTCCTTGTTTTTCAGGTGGTTTTGTTTTTCCACTGACATCAGGGTTAATGCTTGTCCTTTCCATGAAGTTTGAGATACAGTCTCCCCTCTACTTAATACGAAAAACGCCTATAAGGGAGCCATGCTTTAATTTCTACTCTTTTGTCTTACAGGGCAAATGTAATTCAATATTTCTGCTCTAACCTTTACAATTCAAAAAGATTCTGTTAGACTTTAAGCTTTAGGAGGCCAGGGCACATGTGTGTTTTATTCACCACTGTATACGAATCACTTAGCAAAGCGTTGATAGAACAATGGCTTAACATTTAGATTCTTGAGTCAGCCTGCCTAGTTGAAATTCCAAGTTTACCACTATGAGTTGTGTCATCTTTGGACAAGTTAGGGAAGCTCTCTGGGGCTCAGTTTCCTCATTAACAAAATAGGGATAATAATGATAATACTATCTATCTCAAAGAATTGTTGGAAGGATTGAATGAGATAGTCCATGCAAAACATATATCACAATGCCTTTGATAAATACATCATAAATGTCCAATATATATAATAAATACTCAATACACATTAGCCATTCACTAAGTATTTTAAATGGTTTAAAACAGATATTCAATCTTCTTTGTTGGAAATAAATGTTGATATTGCAGATATATCTCAAAGCATACTAATTGATTTATTATATTTCCAAGTCTTCTTCAGATTGGTTTTTGGTATATATAATTCAACTCTCTGTTCATTTATCTTCATCAAACTGAAGAATACAAAACATTGACATAGGCTACTCTTCCTTGGTTACTATTTTGCTATTTTTATGATGGTTTCATAATATATGGTATGTCAGCAAGATAAACTTTATACACATGATACTGATTCATAAGTTATCTTTATTTTGAGTAATCTTCTATTACTTTGGGACTATTTCAAATATTTCTCCTAAAAACTGCCTTTCTCATCTTTAGTAAAATTAAATTCACATTTTAGTGTATTATTAAAGCCATAAATATTACATCTTAGGGTTTTCTTTTCTTTTCCTTTCCTTTCCTTTTTAAGTTTATTCACCTTTCAATGGTGAGTGATGCCTTGAAGAGACAGTTTCTTGTCCTGTGACTTTTTCTTTACCAGATTGGATATTAGGGACTGATTTGTTTCTTCTACTGCTTGTACCATCCCGGCCTCTTTTTTACTATTTGCTGATCTTTAAAAAATGTTTTTGGAGTTACTTCAACATTTGTAACTACAAGAACCAGTCTGCACTATTTTCCCCTATATTTGATAAAATTAAAAGATTTTTATGAGAGAAATAAGAAATGTTTATTTTGTTGCCAGTAACCTAGATCCTGAGAAATTCTTGGTTCTCCTGCCTTTTCACTATCTTTCCTCTTGTTATTACTCTTGTTTTCATATACTTCTCTATAATGTATTTTAAATAGAGAAATTATAGTTAAATAAATTCTTATTCTTAATTTTTGGAAATGAAAACAATAGGAACAAAAGGAACTCTAGCAATCCAGGTTAGGAATAAAATTCCATTTATATCTTTGGGTGTCACAAACTTAGGATGTATCTCAGTTCTCTCTTAATCTCTCCAACACTGGGCATGTAAATCTCAACCCTTTTGTGTCTTGGTGATTGTTTTGTTTTCTGTAAGAAGATGTTGAATAAATGAACTCTCAATTTCCTTGCAGATACAAAACTTGTCTTCAACTGAACATATGCTAAAAACATAACCAATTATATTGCTGTGGTATTTATAAGAAGTTATAAAAATAGCATAGAGTAGTAAAACAAAATACATTTTAACTGGTGATCACTCTATTGAAAAAAGTTGAAAAATGTACTTCCTTGAAAGAAACATTTCTCTCCCTTAATATTAAATAATTATTTAAACATACTTTGTTAGGTGGTTGATGTTTTAAGACTTAATAAAGTATTAGCACTTTAATAATTATACTTTTCATCCATTAATGGAGATATAAATTTTATAATACATTACATTTCAATCCAACATCTATATTTTCTCATATAACTAAATAGAAAGTGTTGCTATACAGAACTCCACACTTTAAGGAAATATTTGCAAATTATGCATCTGATAAAATATGAATATCTAAAATCCATAAGGAACTTAAACAAATCAACAAGAAAAAAATCAATCCCATTAAAAAGTGAGCAAGGAACATGAAAAGGCACTTCTCAAAAGAAGACATACAAGTGTCCAAAAACACAAAAAAATGTTCCACATCATTAATTATCAGAGAAATGCAAATTAAAACCACAAGGAGTTACCATTTCACACCAGTCAGAATGGCCATTAGTAAAAAGTCAAACAATAACAGGACATGGGGAAAAGGGAAAGCTTATAGACTATTCGTGGGAATGGAAATTATCTCAACCCTTATGGAAAACAGAATGGAGATTTCACAAAGAACGAACGTTAAACACTCTATTTAACATTAAATAGAATGTTAATTCTAGTTTTAGAACAAATAAATTCTAAAAATAGAATTAACATTAACCTAGCAATCCTACTACTGGGTACCTATCCAAAGGAAAATAAATGATTTTATCAAAAAGATCTGCACTTATATGTTTATCACAGCATTATTCATAATAGCAAAGCCATGGAATCAACCTAAATGTCCATCAACAGTGGACTAGATAAGGAAGTGTGATATATATACACCATGGAATACTATACAGCCACCAAAAAAAGAATGAAATCATGTCCTTTGCAGCAACATGGATGCAGCTAGAGGTCATTATCCTAAGTGAATTAATGCAGAAACAGAAAACCAAATACCACATGTTCTCACTTATAAATAGGAGCTAAACAATGAGTACTCATGGACATAAAGATGGAAAAAATAGATACCAGAGACTCCAAAAGCAGGGGAGGGAGGAAGTGGAGGAAGGATTGACAAACTTCCTATTGGGTACTATTTCACCATTTGTGTGATAGGTTCACCGGAAGCCAAAACCCCAGCATCACCCAATATGCCCATGTAACAAATCTGCGCATGTACCCCCGATCCTAAAATAAAAGAATTATATTAAAAAAGGAACTTCACACCTTAACCATATGTTTGTCTTCATCCTTGCTCTTGGTTCTTTGTTTACTATTAGTGCAGAATGATTCCCTTGCACTGTCTATTCCTACTTTTGGGGAAGAGAAATACCCAAAGTAACAGCTCTCTTGAGGAACAGTTGCACTTCCTCCCAGACCCAGTGGCAGGTGGAGAAAACCCAGAAATTCTGCTACTTGACATCGCTATTGTTAAGTACCAAACCATCTTGCTTTCTCAGAGCCTCCTTGCAGCATTGACTATGAAATGGGCAGCCTTCCTTTCACCTGAAGTGGGAAAAGTTGCTCATTCATTTGAAAAAAAAAAAAAATTAGCTAAAATAGGATTCCTGTTACTATAAAGGGAGATGTAAAAAATGTGTGTAAAGAAACTTATTCTTTTGTTTCACTTGAACATGAAAGGATACTGCACTACAGAGTATATTCTGTTAAAACAGTCACAGATTTTTAAAATTTTTACTAAAAATAAGTTTCTATATAATGGTGTTTCCACTTTTATCATTCCAAAAGAGGCTTCAGAAAAGTCTTCCCATATCTTTACCCATAAAAGCTGTCCCTCAATCTCCACTTTCAACGTTTTACTCCCCATTTCATGTTCTAAACTGGAATTGAGGTAACCATAACATTGCTCCCCCACTCCTTTAGGGCATCCAGGTAACAGTAAGAGAAGAAATCATGTCGGGAGACCTGGGTTCTTATCTCATTTCTTGAAACAACCATCTGTGTGGCCATGGGCAAGTCACTTAACCCTCCTATGCCTCAGTTTCCACGTCTGTAAAGTGAAAGAATTGAACTTGATCCTCACAAACTTCCACCATTCTATCTATAAAAATTGCACTAAAATAAATAATTTTTAATAACTAAGTGAAACAACCCAATTTTAATCTAGTCCATCTATTATTTTGATGTTAGGAAGAATGTATCTGATCAGATTTGAGGAGGAAATTAAAGATTGAAGAACTAAGACAAGAGAGTTAAGTTACTGTATTTATTTGCAAGAAAGTATGCCTATGTGGGGATCTGGAATTTACTGAGATGGGCAAGATGTTCTGATTATTAGTCCTTCTCTATCACTGACAATAGGTTTGAATACTGGGATACAGCATGGGTATCATGGTAGTTTCTAGGTCCTGTTCAGCAAAGGATAAGAATAGCCTAAAACCTGGCTTATAGAAGAATGGTGAAAATCCACCTTTAGCCAAACAACATTGGTTATAATTCTGGGCAAAAAAAGTATGAAGACACTAAAACCTCATGCTCTGTCATTATCAAGGCGTGAGGGGTAGGAATTTACCAAATAACTATTTCATTCAAATTTCTGTATATCTCACGATTTTAACAATTTTGAGTATAATCTTTCTAACACTTCTAATAGAGTGACCATATAATTTATCAACCAAAAGGGAACACTTTCAAGACAGAAAAGGGATGCTGTTTATAATTGCGAGGGCAATGTATCTAAACCCGAACTGTCCCAGAAAACAAGATGTCTGGTCACTCGACAGTAACTTTCCTGTGTTCTCAGATGGGCTGTTCCATACAAAGTAACTTTTCCACTCTGATTCTAGTCATGAACACTCATTTCACCCTACTGAAATGCAGTGATGCTCCCAGATCTAGAAGGTTTTATACCACTGGACCAGTGGCCCTCACAGTGTAGTAGCCATCAGAATCACCTGAAGGACTTGTTAAAATGGATTTACGAGCCCCACTCTCAGAGTTCCTGATTCAGTAGGTATGGAATACCTGAGTATCTGTATTTCTAAATTCTAAAGTGATGCTGCTACTGTTGGTCCAGGGACCACACTTTGAGAAGCACTGCGCTATACTTAGTGGTAATCACAGATAGCTGTACCTTTCTTCGTTCTTGTGTCGCGTTTTCTAGTTTTTGACCATCAGGTTCTAACTGCCCACAGCCCCACCCTGTCACTCCCTTTATCAGTATATTTGTCCCTAACAGTCTTACTTTACTAATTTCTTTGATTCCTTGTAAAGGGTTTCTTCTAATTTCCTATTGACTGGGAAAAATAAATATCCAACCTTATTAGAATTATCTTTAAAATAAATTCTTAAGTAAGCTTATTCATTCACTCACTCATCTGTTTATTCAACCAACATGTACTTGAGTTTCCCTCTGAACTGTCACATAAATAAAAAGCTTGAGTTGTATCTATTTTGACTATTTACATGCCTTGCTTATTTATTTTCTGTCTCACAACTGGGCTGTAAAAGGTATTATTTCCACATAAATGTAAAATAAGTGAGAGATAACTATAATAGTCACTTGGACAACATGTATTCTAAAATATATCTGTAAAATTAAAGGAACGGTTATAATGACATTGCCTTAGACACATTGCTATGTAAGAGATATTTATTTATTAAGAAAATGAAGATGTGACATTAATTCATAGTATCCAACCCATATTTGTTATCAACCCTACTCTTAGGGAAATTATTAGTTATTCACACAATACTTGCATCAGTCAAGTCATTGCCATCCTCTTGGTCCATTCCCTTTATACAGCACAGTGTCAGTTCATATTTGACTGAGATGTAGGGATTTTACTAAAAATATGATGGAACAAACTCAATGGCAAAGTGGGCCTTTCTTACAGACAATAAATGCACTTTTGGCTAATACACCTACTTTCAGATCATCTGAAAAGTTTGTGGCTACTAAGTTATGACTCTATTTCTTCAGTTTTTCCTGACACGCCACTAAAAAATCCTTTGATAACAGGAAGTTGTTCTAATAAAAACTGACTCTGGAGCGGTGATAAAAGGCCAATAATGCTTATACGCTGAGAGGGAAAAGATAGGCCACACTGTCGGGTACACTCTGCCTGGGATATCAACGCAGAGCGTCTGAGACTAGCGCAGCTGAACTAGTGCTAGTGCTGTCAGCACAGCACAGAGCAGTGAGCAACTAAAAAGGAACTGGACTTTGTAGTCAGGCACATCTGGGCCCCAAATCTTCGCTGTCACTCAATAATATCAAAAAGCCCCAAGACTCTCACTGTATTAGTCTGTTCTCATGCTGCTATAAGGACATGCCTGAGACTGGTTTTCTTTTATTTTTGTTTTTATTATTTATTTTTTCATTTATTTATTGAGACAGAGTCTTGCTCTGTTGCCCAAGCTGGAGTGTAGTGGTGCGAGCTCAGCTCACTGCAACCTCTGCCTCCCGGGTTCAAGCAATTCTCATGCCTCAGCCTTCCAAGTACCTGGGACTACAGATGTGTACCACCACAACCAGGTAATTGTTTTGTATTTTTAGTAGAGACGGGGTTTCACCGTGTTGTCCAGGCTGGTCTCAAACTCCTGAGCTGAGGCAACCTGCCTGCTTCGGCCTCCCAAAGTGCTAGGATTGCAGGTGTGAGCCACCATGCCTGGCCAGTGACTAGGTAATTTATAAAGGAAAGAGGTTTAATTAACTCATGGTTCCACAGGACTGGGGAGGCCTCAGGAAACTTACAATTGTGGCTAAAGGGGCAGCAAACATGCCCTTCTTCACATGGCAGCAGCAAGGAGAAGTGTGGGGCAAAAGTGGGAAAAGCCCCTTATAAAACCATCAGATCTCCTGAGAACTCACTTACCAGAACAGGATAGGGGAACCTGCCCCCATGATTCAATTATCTCTACCTGGTCCTTTCCATGACACGTGGGGATTATGGGCACTACAATTCAATATCAGATTTGGGTGGGAACACAGCCAAACCATATCACTCACTTTCTGGGTTTATCCTTTCTTTCATAATCTAAATGAAATGACTCATGTGCTGAGAGAAGTCCAGCTCCTCCTCAATATTTCTGAGGATTCTAGGAGGAGGGACACACATTTTCCCATTTCTCCTTTCTCTAAATTCTTGCTCCCAGATTGATGCTCAATCCCCACTCTTATCTTCTCTGAAGTAACTGCTGTTCTTTCTCTTCTTCCCTTTACCCCAAACATGGGCCACAACCAAATGCTAACAACAAAAGACTCTCAAATGTAACAAGGTTTGACCAAGTTTTGACTACAACTAAGAGTAATCCCACACAGTGCAGAAACCAACTTTGAATTGAATACAGCTTCCACTGTCCCTAGAAATACACAGACCATTTGCAATCAAAGGAGGGTCTTTTTCTTCCTCAGGCTCTGACTTGCCACCAGGTGGCCAGCCTACTCTGCCTGCAAAAGACTCTCCATTCTATTCCTTCCTCAGCCTTCCAGAAATCCTGTCCTCTGCTCAAGTCACCAGCAGGCAACCTAAACTTGTTTTTACTTTATTATGCAGAGCAATTTAGTTTCTCAGACTCCATCCTTGACTGGTTGTTGGTTCCTTTACACAATCAAAAATAGGATTTCCTCTCATGAAATTGATTTATATTGCTGTCTTGGAATGTTAATGCAGTGTCTGTGGTCATCCTTTTGAGTAATATTTAATCTTTTCAATGACAATAGTCATGTGTCTGCAAGCCAATGGATTTATCTGAACCTTGGTTTCCTCACCTACCTCACAATGGTTGTTTTGAAGAGTAAATGTAAAAGCCAGCATGGCGCTTCCTACATGGTAGCTGCTGATATTAACCACAAGGAATTTCTACTGGAAGGGGAATTAACAAGAGCACCACTGAGTAGTATTAGCCAACAGCCACAGTCAGTTGCTGACATGCCAGACTGAAGCTGAGGGCACCACATTCTGGCACAGTCACTGCATTTCCTGATCTCCCTAGATGCCATGTTTTCTGGCAAATACATAGTTAGAAATATTAGGCAAATCCTCACATTCCAGAGCTGAAAATATCCTCCCCCCGCCCCAACAGTAAGGGATGGTGTTCTATCTCACTTATGTTGTTTGCTTCTTTCTCTCAGGGAGGAGAACAGAGCTGGACAGGAGCCCAGCTATGTGCCACACGCTTCTGTAATTCATTGCCTGCCATCATATATTTGCTCTGAGAATAAACTGCAGTCACAGTTTTACAAGGATTTTTATTTCCCAGTGAAACAAAGGTTGGTTACAGATCATCTGAAAATTATTTCAGCTGACACATCAGTTAATGTTAATGAAAAATCTCCTAAGAGCCAACTTTAAAGCAAAAACTAGGAGGTCAGCTTGAATCAAGTCCCATCAGCCTACTCCCAAGTATGTTCCCAAGTATCTTCTCATCAAAGCCACCCAAGGATCTCTAGACAAAGGTTTCTTTTTCTTCCCCTCCCCTCCCTATTCTCTTCCCTCACCTCTCCTCTCATCTTTTTCTCTCTTCTTCTCTCTTTCTCCTTCTCCCTTGTTCTTTCTCCCTCTTTTCTGTCCTGTGTCCTTTTTGGATGTTCCAAGATCACTCCTAGTCTTACATACCTTCCCCTAACCATGACCAAGCACTCACTGAAAATTGGGGTGGCCTATGTGTTTTTGAGGTACATATACTCTGCACCAACCAAATGCCAGACCCTCTGCCATGTATTTTACATGCATAATCTCAATTATTCTGCCAACAAAACAATGAGATGGATATTGTACCCATTTTAAAGACAGAAAACTGATGCTCAGAGAAAGGAAGGCACTTGAGTGTGGCTACAATCAGTAAATGAATAGACAGGATTCAATTTCAGGTCTGTCCTATATCAAGTCTGTTTGTTTTTCAGCACAAAATACTTTCTTTCTGTGTGAGGCTCTCCGCTCAAGGAAGATTTCCACTGAGACTCAAATAATTCTGGAGTTGGAAGGAGCCCTAGAGGTCCTCCTGCTTAACCATGTCTTCAGTGTGGCACTGCTCACAGTCTGAAATATTTCAAATTGCATACATTTCTACCAAACTGAAGACAGCGTGGCATTCCTGTTGAAGCAGTAACGGTTCACTATGTTGACTAATTTGATCATGTGCACAACAGCCATCTGGTAATACATGGGCAATTAATATCTATGTTCCTTGAGAAGCTGCATGACACTGATTGTGGAACCTCATCCTACCGTGAACAGTGGCAATTCAGATATTCATCCTTTGCCACCAATCTATTAATCAGCGGTAAAGAATGAAAAACCCTTTGTAATCTGTGCAAACCCAAAGAGAATTGCATCCTTGGCATATTTTCACTTTTTAGTAACTGGTTACCAACTAGAAAAATCACTTGGTAATTTAGGAGAGACTTGGTAACATAGGAGAGACTTGGTAACATAGGAGAGACTAACTCCTATACAGCAGTTAGTCTCTATAAAAATGGATTTTCCTTCCAGACAATTTAAAAGGACAAATGTAACCGAAAGAGAAAATATACATTCCTCCCACCATTAAGAATAGTGTTCTGCATAAAATTTGCAATAATTTCAGCTTTAGCCATTTATTAGGACATATGATATGATTTCTGGAGCCAATACAGACAATCAGTTGGAACAGAGATGCCAGGAAAAACATTGTACAGTTTATGGTTTGGCCCTCTTTCACTTGTCTTCTGGTGGTTATTGCTTTTTGAACACCAGTTCTGACGATAGGACCTTTCAAATGTATTCATTTCAAATAATTATCTGAAGCCCCGGTGCTAGACAAGGTAGAACACACACTGTATAATAGAAATAGCAATGAGTTTTGAAGCTGGAAGGTTCAGATTAAAATCTTTCCTCTGTTTCTTTCTTGGTGGAGAATGAAACATTTAACCTCTGTCCCTCTTGGTCCCCATTCATAAAACGGAAATTATAAAATAATCCGTCACGAGGTTGTGCTGAAGATTAAAAGTCATAGTGACTGTGAAAGTAAATGGTAAGGGGCAATGCTGAAAGTAGTGATGATGACAATGAGGGGTTGATGAAGAAAGCAGCATTGCGGCCCCTGCTCTCTCAGAAATGACACTCACATTCCACCAAGGGGCACAAATCCCACCCATCCTGTACTTACTCCGGGTTGAGAAGTTTTGCTCCTCAAATAAACAAAAGGTAACTTTCTAAAGTAGGATAAAGTTTACTATATGAATACTAAATACTAAAGAATTAAAACATAAAAGCTGGCAGGGTGCAGTGGCTCACGCCTGTAATCCCAGCACTTTGGGAGGCCAAGGCGGCTGGATCATGAGGTCAGGAGTTCAAGACCAGCCTGGCCAACATGGTGAAACCTCTTCTCTACTCAAAATACAAAAATTAGCTGGGCATGGTGGCATGTACCTGTAATCCCACATACTCAGGTGGCTGAAGCAGGAGAATGGCTTGAACCTGGGAGGCAGATGTTGTGGTGAGCTGAGATCATGCCACTGCACTCCAGCCTGGGTGATAGAGCGAGACTCCATCTCAAAAAAAAAAAAAAAAAAAAGCTAACATATTCATTTAATGTTCCTAACTCATACTATATGAATAATTAGCAAAGAGTTAAAATACAAACGCTGAAATATTCATTTATATTCCTATTTTAACTGCTTCTACTAAAATATATATTTTCCTTTCTTACAGTTAATTATAATCATTTGAAATTTTCTCTTTACTATTCATTATAATTTTTAAATATACCAGCCACATTAAAAGTTTTATAAAAGCTGTTCAAAAATAAAAACTGATCTTACATGTTGTTTGATGCTACCCCATCCACTGTTGGTTTGAAAATTCCACCATTAGAAGTTAATGTGTGGTACAATCTTTCTCCCCCAAAGGGATAAAAGGCAATACAATTATGCAGTCTCTTTTACACTGCGGTTCTTTTCTAGAAATTGGTTCTAAAGAAATATTTGTGAATGTTGCAAAGATTTCCCTATAAATCTGTTCAATGAGTGTTGTCAGTAATATGAGAAATTGAAAATAACGTAGGCCAGGCGTGGTGGCGCAAGCCTGTAATCCCAGCACTTTGGGGGGCCGAGGCGGGCGGATCAGGAGGTCAGGATATCGAGCCCATCCTGGCTAACACGGTGAAACCCCGTCTCTACTAAAAAATACAAAAAACTAGCCGGGCGAGGTGGCGGGCGCCTGTAGTCCCAGCTACTTGGGAGGCTGAGGCAGGAGAATGGCGTAAACCCGGGAGGCGGAGCTTGCAGTGAGCTGAGATCTGGTCACTGCACTCCAGCCTGGGCGACAGAGTGAAACTCCGTCTCAAAAAAAAAAAAAAAAGGGAAATAATGTAAGGCTCACAGGTGAGTGGTCAGATAACTATGACATTTCTGGGACTAAGAGGGATCATCTTCTTTTTCTTCATACCCTTCTATATTCTCTACAATAAGCAGCTATTGATTTTTATCAGTTCAATACATACATTTTATTTTACTAAAATAAATTAGTGGTCATCCTGATTACAGTAATAAATTTATCAAATGCATTTTATTTCATTCCCTCCTGAGACCCCACTAAAATGACAGAAAGGGGGGTGTTTTTTACACAAACCTACAAAATCAAAGGAAAAAAAGGGAAGTGACAAGAGCATAGAGAATTCTCTGTGGACTCTGAGCAGCCCAAACAAAAGAACTACTGATGCTGGGATTTTTCCCAGGTAACAGCCCAGAAACAGAACCATACAGTGTGGCATTGCCAGGGGTTCCAATTAGATTTTTGTGTTCCTGTGCTAGATATGAGCAGACAGCCAAGGACACAGACAACTGAGGGACATGACATGAAAGGTAGAAACCAGAGTGAACAACAGAAGCAGCTTGAAGGAAACCAAGGCATAAAGGTAAAGAAAGGTGTTTTTTGGCTGGGTGCAGTGGCTCATGCCTGTCGTCCCAGCACTTAGGGAGGCTGAGGCAGGTGGATCACTTGAGGTCAGGAGCTCAAGACCAGCCTGGCCAATGTGACAAAACCCTGTCTCTACTAAAAATACAAAAATTAACTGGTTGTGGTGGCATGTGCCTGTGATTCCAGCTATGGGAGGCTGAGGAAGGAGAATTGCTTGAACCCAAGAGGTGGAGGTTGCAGTGAGCCAAGATTGCGCCACTGCACTGCACCTGGACAACAGAGTGAGACTCTGTTTCATAATAATAATAATAAAAAATAAAAATAAAATAAATGTTTAAAAAAGAAAGGTTTTTAAAAGGCTATTGTTAAACTATCACTACTAAATTATTAAGATTCTCTGAGAGATAGAAGAGAATGTTGCATCCATTAAACAAGAAGATGATATTTAAAACACATACAAAGAGACTATTTAGAGAACAAACAGAGTCCTTAGAAATGGAAGGTACAGTGGAGGAGGCAGAAGATAGAGTTGAGGAAATGTCTCAGAAAGTAGAAATAGATGCAGACATAGAAAATAGAAGAAAGAAACCTAAGAACATTAGAAAAAATAATAGTCCTGAAACCAACATCTGAATAATAAAATTTACAGAGAAAGAAAGTTAGAAAAATAAATTATCAAAGAAATAATTCAAAAAAATTTCTGCAGGACTGAAGGGCATGACTTACTAGGCTGATGGGGTGACTAAAGCCCAGCCCAACATGCCCATCTTATGACATATTCAGTGACATCTCAGACAATGGACACAAAAGAAAATCCTATATACTTCTAGAGCTAGAGGCAGTAAACTATGGTTAGTGGGCCACACCCCCACCATCTGTTTTTGTAAATAACATTGTATCGGAACACAGTCATGCTCATTTGTCTGTGCCTTGCTGATGGCTTTTTTTCACACTACAACAGCAGAGTTGAGTTGGGTAGTCATGACAGAAAGTCTGTGGCCCCCAAAGCCTGAAACACACATCTCACCCTTTACAGAAGTTTGTGCACTCTTGTTCTAGAGATAAAAAACAGATCACACACAAAAAACAAGGTAAAACTTTCAGGCCTGCAATATCTAAAAAAGTTTCCTCTCATACACCCCATCTCAGGAAGTTGCTAAGATTGTGTTCCATCAAAATTAGGGAGTCAATCAAGAGAAAGGAAAGTTTAAAGTAAAGGAAAAAGATAATTCAACTCAAGAGGGAGGCAAAGGAGTACAGGATGTTAGCCCTGAACCAGGCTGAGAAAGCAAGCTGCTCAGACTGGTGAGGAGAAAATGTCTAATGAATCTGGCCATGAAGAGGATATTTCAGGCCGGGCGCAATGGCCTGTAACAACCTGTTACAACCGCACTTTGGGAGGCCGAGGCGGTTGGATCGCTTGAGCCCAGGAGTTCAAGACAAGCCTGGGCAATACAGGGAGATCCCATCTCTGCAAATAATACAAAAATTAGCCAGGTGCCTTAGCCGGGCACGGTGCTGCACACCTGTAGTCTCAGCTATCAGGAGCCTGAGGTGGGAGGATCACTTGGGCCCCGGCTTGCAGTCAGCCATGATTGTGCCACTGTACTCTAGCCTGGGTGACAGAGCAAGACTCTGTCTCAAAAACACAAAAAAGAGGATATTTTAAAAATTAGGGGAGTGTTTGGGTTTGAATAAGTATAAAGGATGTAGAAAACTAAGCTAGTAAACAACACAAAAAATACAATTAATTCTAGAGAAGACAAAAGGTTATTTGAGAAAGGACAAGTAAACAAAATATACTATGTAATTTACTTAGTCATAGTAATATAAACACTGAATATTGATTTAACTGGAAGTATGATAAACTCTTGGGAAGATAGGAAAACAGAAAAAATAATGTGTGGGTTGAGCATATATAATTTGGGATTTAGAAGAGGGGATTGCTAAAAGAGGAGTAACTCTTCATCTCCCATAGTGGGAAATCAGTGGACAGCACATAGACCTTTAATATCATAAATTAGCAAGATTAGCAAGCTTAGTTAGAAATATAGAGGTAAATACCACACTAATCAGGTAAAAGTGTTAAAATTGGTTACCACTAGTGAATAGAAATGATGGGAAGAGGAAAGAAGGAGGCTATTTTTTCTAACAATTTATGTAGGACTCTTTAACCACTTACACTATATCCACACATAACTTAGATTTCTAAAATATTTTTAAAATTTTAATTAAAAATTAAAACAATGCATATGGATATTCAATGAATATTAGAGCAGTAAGCTCCCTTAAATATCACCTTGCCTGACTTTATTATTTCATTCATAAGGAAACCACAACCAAGAGAGGTTTAGTGGAGGGGCAGGTCTAGACAGAACTTAGGTGTGGTGCCCAAGTCTATTTGCAATACATCCCCATGCAGTCCCCCATTCAATGAGTTTTTTAAAGTTCATGACATAGTTGCTAATAGAGTAGGCATCTACTGTTTTCACCTGTCCAGAGTCCCTTCCTTCCTTCTGCTGATAACTCAAGCCCATTTCAGTGTTGAGATGGCACTAATCCTCCCTTCTCCCCACTACCTAAATGTATCAGGGCTGCCAAACTAGAATATTACACACAACCCTTCCCCTAGTCAAGCCACAGGGATGAGCACATGACTAAGGCAAGATACACCATTCTTCTCTGCCATTTATTAAATAGAATTCTTGACAGAAGATCTTTACTCACCTTCTTTTTAGACTGTGAACTGACTGCTCTTGTTCTAACTCAGTCCTCATAAAAACCCAGTAAGGTTGGCATTATTTTACAGATCAGTTAACTGCCACACAAACAAGTTAAGTAACTGACCCCAGAATATGTAACTAGTGTCTGATGGATTCAAACTCAGGCAGTCTGATTCCAGGTTCTGTGTTTTTAACCACTTTGCCCCTATAGGGCTTATTTGTATTTTACTTCTTACACATTCATATCCCCTCTGGTGGTAGTACCACTGCCAAGACTTTCATGTGGGGGACCCATACCCTCTACCTACTCTCAGTCCAGATGGTTAAGGTAGGGTTCTATCCTAGAACTGAAGGTAAACTGGTAACCCAGGCCTAGTCCATCAAAATACGGTGATTGGTCAGTGATTGGTTCAGGGACAAACTCAATACTCAAGCTAGTTCAATCACAGCAACTCTCAGAAACTTTTCAGGGGCTATTGGCAAAGCTTCTTGCTCTCTTTTTGCCCAGACTTGAACCTATGGTAATGTGAGATTGAGACTCTTGTAGCCATCTTACCAGCACATGGGTTCTGATGTGAAAGCCACAGTACAGAGGAAAACGAAGCAGAACTAACTCAACAAATGGAGAGGGATGAAGCCATAATGATATGGAGAGAGATGAGGTCCTGATGACATTGACACTAGACTCTAAGCTCTGTGAGGGCACAGAAGGCTATCAGTTTGGTTGGCAAAAATTTGTATCACCAGTGTCTATAACAATGTCTACAACATAGGAGGCACTTGATAAATATTATTGAACATATCATTTGATCCCCAGATACACATCATACCTGGACTTTGCAATTACATAGACCAGTACATTTCCTTTTACGGCTAAGATATTTGGAATCAGGTTTCTGTCACTGGCAACCAAGGTCCTAACCGCGTTACCATGCTTTTAAATAAATCCACCCTTCTCAAAAATCCCCCCGAAATAGCTACTCCCTCCCTAGCAAAGCCTATGCTCATCAATTTACACAATATTCCACCTCCCCTTTTAATGGGCGAAGTAAATCAACGTGCAATTGTCTGCAACTTGAATTAGAAATCACAGCTCTTTCCTTGCCCAGTTGCTACTTACAACTAATCCAACCACTTAGTCTGTTTATTTATTTTTTGAACATGTTTTTTCCCATTTTAAAAATATTCTATTTTGGATTCAGAGGATACACATGCATGTTTGTTACATGGGCGTATTGCATATTGGTGGGGATTGGGCTTCTAGGGCCCCCATGAGCCAAATAATAAACATTGTACCCATTAGGTAATTTTTCAACCCTCACCCCCCTTCCACGCTACACCCTTTTGGAGTCCCCAGTGCCTTTATTTCCCCCTTTATGTCCATGGGTCCCCATTGTTGAGCTCCCACTTATAAGTGAGAACATGCAGTATTTGATTTTCTGTTTCTGAGTTATTTCATTTAGGATAATGACCTCCAGCTCCATCGATGTTACTGCAAAGGACACAATCTCATTCTTTCTTATGGCTGCATAGTATTCCATGGTGTATATGTGCCATATTTTCTTTATCCAGTCAACCACTGATGGACACTTAAGTTATTTCTATGACTGCTGGTGTGAATAGTG
Source organism: Mandrillus leucophaeus (assembly GCF_000951045.1). Lineage (NCBI taxonomy): Eukaryota > Metazoa > Chordata > Mammalia > Primates > Cercopithecidae > Mandrillus > Mandrillus leucophaeus. The sequence goes on along the minus strand of NW_012103732.1, from coordinate 1,905,179 downwards.
CTGCCATGAACATATGAGCACAGGTTTCTTTTTAACATAATGATTTGTTTTCTTTCGGGCAGATACCCAGCAGAGGGATTGCTGGGTGAAATAGTAGTTTTATTTTTAGCTCTTTGAGAAATCTCCATGCTGTTTTCCATAGCGATTCAACTAACTTACTGACCTTGGGCAAAGTTGACAAAAATAAACAATGAGGAAGGACATCCTATTCAATAAATGGTGCTGGGAAAATTGGCTAGCCATATGCAGAGGAATGAAACTGGACGCCTAGCTCTCACCATATACGAAAATGAACTCAAGATGCGTCAAATACTACGTAAATGTAAAACCTGAAACTAAAAAATCCTAGATCAGGGGTGTCCAATCTTTTTGGCTTCCCTGGGCCACATTGGAAGAAGAAGAACTGTCTTGGGCCACACATAAAATACACTAACACTAATGATAGCTGATGAGTTTTTTAAAATTGCAAAAAAAGTCTCATACTGTTTTAGCAAAGTTTATGAATTTGTGTTGGGCTACATTCAAAGCTGTCCTGGGCCTCATGCAGCCCATGGGCCATGGGTTGAACAAGCTTGTCCTAGAAGAAAACCTAGGGTAAACTCTTTTGAACATTGGGTTAGGCAAAGAATTTATGATGAAGACCCCCAAAAGCAAATGCAACAAAAACAAATATTGACAAATGCAACCTAATTAAACTAAAGAGCTTCTGTATTCTCTCTTTATACCCTCATCCCTTACAGTTGTTGAATCAGCTTTCTCTGCAAATTGTTTTTTGTTCTTTGTTTGTTTGTTTGTTTTGAGATGAAGTCTCACTCTGTCACCCAAGCTGGAGTACAGTAGTATAATCTTGGCTCACTGCAACCTCCACCTCCCGGGTTCAAGCAATTCTCCTGCCTCAGCCTCCCGAATAGGTGGGACTGCAGGCATGCACCATCACACCCAGCTAATTTTTGTACTTTTAGTAGACATGGAGTTTCACTATGTTGACCGGGCTGGTCTCGAACTCCTGACCTCGTGATCCACCTGTCTCAGCCTCCCAAAGTGCTGGGATTGCAGGCGTGAGCCACCGTGCCTGGGCTTTCTGCAGATTGTTAAAGAAAATGTTCCCATTAGAAAAGAGCAGACAGAAGTTGATTTTATTCTGATGCTATTGCCAGTCATCAGGGAGAAAGTACAGGGCAAGACTGTACCCCTTTCGTAGAGACAAAGGGCTGAAGAGTTACTAAGAGCTGGGGTGAGCAGATTACAGATCACTCGTGTATGATAATTGCCTTCCCTAAAGGAAAATAAACGTTCTCATATCTTCCTGCAAGGAGGTAATTTTACAACTTGGAAAAAGAAACCCAGCAAAGTTAGACTCCAACCCTCTCACAGACACTAAGAGATGAGGCGCTATCTTCCTTGATTGATGATTACATTTCAAGGGGATGGCTTACTCCTTGGTCCTTGAAAAGACATTCCTGAGTTATAAAACTGGCAGGAGGCTTTTTAAAAAATTCACATCTCAAAGGGGCTGAGGAAAGATTTGCAATGATAAGTTTTCTAAAGTAAATGCTCTAAGAGAAGGGAAGTCTGGGTCCCAGAGTCAGAAAGAAGCCTATCTAAAGTCTATTCAAGCTGAGGGGAAAGTAAGGGCCACTTTAGTCAAGATTGATCGGAAACTGGCAGCAAACTGACCTTTTATGGTTCATAAGACATCTGTCAAAATGTTCTGTCTTCACTGGATTTCCTCCTAAGAGGAATAAAAACACTTACTTCAGGAAAACTTTCTGAAAAGAGTTAACATCATGTCAAGCAAAATAGCTTACGTTTCCCTGTCTGATACTTATTAGTCCTCTTAGGACACAGTGAAATCTGTACTGGGTAGAGTATGTAATCTCTCATCCTATACAGTCTTCCTGTTTAAAAACAGCCTGCTATAACCTGTGCAACGATTTGCAGTGGTTACCAACTGCTATGATCTGAAAGTTTGTGTCTCCCTGAACTTTGTATGTTGAAACCTAATCACTCATGAGATGGTATTCAGGGATGAAGCCTTCGGGAGGTGATTAGGTGATGAGGGTGGAGCTCTTGTGAATGGAATTAGTGCCTTTATAAAAGAGGGTCATGTGAATGGGGTTAGTGCCTTTACAATAGAGGCCACTCACCCCTTCCACCATGTGAGGACACAGCAAGAAAGCACCATCTAAGAATCACGACGCAGGTCCTCGCCAGGCACTGAACCTGCTGATGCCTTGATCTGGGGATTTCCCTGCCTCCAGAACCATAAGAAATACATTGCTGTTGTTTATAAGCTACCTAGTTCATGGTATTTTGTTGTAGCAGCCTGAGCCATCTAAGATACCAATGAAGAAGAAAAGATTGTATGATGGCAATCAAAGCCCTTTCACTGCAGCACTTTAGCAACTCTCCGAAGTGGGAGACTAATGAATTTAAAAGTCATATCAAAGATATAACAGAGTGAAGAAGTTGAAGGAGTTGGGCTCAGTCAGTGGCTGAGAATCTCAGTCAGGATTATCCCAGTACTTTGGGAGGCCAAAGCAGGCAGATTACTTGAGCCCAGGAGTTCAAGACTAGCCTGGGCAACATGGTAAAATCCCGTCTCTACCAAAAAAAAAAAAAAACCAAAAACCAAAAATTAGCTGGGCAGTGGTGGCGCATGGCTGGAGTGGAAGCTGAGGTGGGAGGATTGCTTGAGCCTGGGAGGTCGAGGCCACAGTGAGCCACAATCATGCCACTGCACTCCAGCCTGAACAATTGAGCGATACCCAGTCTCAAAGGAAAAAAAAAGAAAAGAAAAGAAAAGAAAAGTTGAAGAAGAATCTTCCAAAACTTATGGGGAAGATACACAGCAGATGGGTACAGCACAGTGTGTGGGCCAGCACAGAAGAGAGATGGTGTTTCTCTCTGGATTCATCCAGAATTTCTACAGTAGCATTTTCCCAGGAAGCACAAGTTCCTCAAGACATTCTGCAGCTGTTCTTTTGTCAAATCATTTTGATAAATTCTGAAGACCGTGGGTGAGTTCCCCACTCCCCTAACTTGGAGTACAGAATACATACGACTGTACCAAAGGCTCAGAGAGACCATGTGGCAGAGGCCAACTTAAATGGGTTTCCTCAGTATTTTCAAATGGACTGGACTACAGAACCCTTTTTTTCCTTTTTTTTAGAAAACTTTTTTTTATTTATCATTTATTAATCTCTCCAAACTACTGTTTGAGGCACCGTTCCATTCCCAGTCTCCCCTCATTGTTTCCTTCTAACAACCTCGACAGTCAGTAAGGGTTTGGCTCCTGCACTCACTGCCTGCTGCTTTCTGAGCTTCTGCCTCCTCCTGAGTCCCACGTGAATGGCTCCCTCTTTGGTCCCCTTCATTCCAATTACCCCCCCACTCCAATCTACATCAGCTATCCAATCTCATGGTCACATCTTACCCAGATCATCCCCCAGAACTACTTCTCCTCTGAAATCGTAAATGTAGAAGCTCTGCCTCCATCAAAGCAGTAGATTAAAATGCTATTCTGGGATGATGATGATCCCACCTTAAATCCTTGAAACCTAGAGTTCTAGAAAATTAAAAGGAACCAAAATATTGTCAAAATGGAATATTGCTAAAAATACATTTATCTAGTCATAAACTGTTCTGTTTGCTCAATACTAATAAATTTTGGCATTTTTTTGATTGTCAAATCAGTAATGCCATTATTTTTAGACCCATTGATCCCTTTCATTAGGTTTCCTATTGAAACATTTGTCTGGTGGTATCAATGTTACAGATCAGTTTGCTGACACGACTGGAGCTGCCTACCCAAAGGTATGCATTAGCTTACATTTTAGAAAGAAAATAAAATGTTCTTTCTGTCTAAAAGTATTTGATATGGTTTGGCTGTGTGTCCCCACCCAATCTCATCTCAGATTATAATCCTCAGGTGTCGAGGAAGGGACTTGGTGGAAGGTGATTTGTTCATGGGGATAGTTTCCCCATGCTCTTCTCATGAGAGTGAGTGAGTTCTCATGAGAGCTGATGGTTTAAAAAGTGTTTGGCAGTTCCCCCTTTGCTCTTTTTCCTGCTGCCTTGTGAAGAGGGTACTTGCTTCTCCTTCATCTTCCACCATGATTGTAAGGTTTCTGAGGCCTCCCCAGCCATGCTGAACTGTGAGTCAATTAAACCTCTTTCCTTTATAAATCACCCAGTCTCAGGTAGTGTCTTTATAACAGTGTGAAAATGGACTAATACAGTTTTGTTTTTAGTGGTGTTGAATTTTCTTAAAAGTAGACTAAGATATCCTTATTTGTTTTGAAGGAAGAAGAGAAGAAAGAAGGAAAGAAAGAATAAAGACAGGGAGGAAGAGAGCTGGAGGGGAAAAAAGGAAGGAATGAAAGGAGAGAGGAAAGTAGGTATAAAATGAAGGGAAAGAGTCACTACCACTCTTTTATCCTTCTACATCTCCTTTGTCTTTGTCCAAAAAAATCTTAACGGACTTCACCAAGATCTACTGACCCTCAGTCTTCTCACAGGCTATCAGGACCTCCTGAGTTTTCTTCTCTTCTTACCCGGCCCTAGGGACAACCAACTCAATGATCTCTATCAGCTTCCTTAATTCACTTACGTCTTTGCCTTTATACTTTAATCCTACTCTACTAACCCCTAAACCTGCATTAATTCAATAATTTATTTTCTCTACCCTTACTACTGGGAAGTTGAGTAACATTGGAGACACTCTCAGAACTTTATATATTGACAGTATCACAAATTAAAGTTTGCATAAACAGAATGCCCCACAGAATGTACCCACACCCTAATTCCCAGAATCTGTGAATATGTGACCTTACATGGAAAAAGGGACTTTGCAGATGTGATTAGGTTAACACTCTTAAATGAGGAGATTATCCTCATATTCAGGTGGTCCGATGTAATCAAAAGGGTCAAGATGAGAAAAAAGAAAGTCACAACAGAAGCAGAGGTTGGAGTGATGTAGTTTGAGGATGAAGGAAGGGGCCATGAGTCAAGTAAAGCAGATGGCCTCTAGAGGCTGGAAAAGGCAAGGAATAAATTCTCTCCCTGGATCTCCAGAAAGAACATAGCACTGCCGACACCTTGATTTTAGTCCTGTAAAAGTCATTTCAGACTTCCATCCTTCAGAACTGTAAGATAATACATTCGTGTTGTTGTGAGCACTAAGATTGTGGTAATTCATAACAGCAGCAATAGGAAACTAGACATTTTCCAGGCTCAGAGGAGTATTCAGATTGTGGTAGATCCACTCCAAAGATAGCTGCTATCGATCCTTCCCTCCCTCTATGTGCATGCTGCTCTTTCCTTTAACAGGTGGAAACTATTTTCCTTCTTCTTGACTCTGGGTTGGCCTCATCACTTGCTGCAACCAAAGGAATGATTTGGAAGTGACATCATGCCAGTTCTAGGCCTGAGACAGTTTCTGCTTCCTCCCTGTTGGAATCCAGCCACCATGTAAGAAGTCTAACTATCCTGAGACCATTAGGATCTGAGGGAGCCCAAGTTGTTCCACACATCCCCGCTGAGGCACCAGACACATAAGTGCAGGAACCACCTTGGACACCATTTGTAGAAGAACTGCCCAGGTGAACCTAGCCCAGATTGCAGAATCATGAATAATAAGTGGCTGAGTTTTAAGCCACAAAATTTTGGGTGATTGGTTATGAAGGACTAGAGAACTGAAACAAAAGTACTTTCTACTTGGCACTATTCAACTTATTCTCCCATTTCTTTACTTATCTCTCTTTGCAGGTGATCTTGTATCCTACGTCAGAGAAACTCGTCCCTCCAGCATTTTTTTCCATTGGCATCAACCTCAACTTCCCCTGTGATATAGATAGCTATGGTGACCCTCTGGTCTTTCTTAGCATTACCCTTCTTAATCTAATCCCTTTTTGCTTCTTTTGAGATTTTGATCTTCTGTATCCTCAGTCACTGTCATTCTCCCCTGGCTCCTTTCTGCAGCCAATAAACAGATTCATTCCAATTCCTTTCCTTTTAGCTTCAAGTTATTGTCCTAATTCATTCCTTGTGAAACTCATACTTCCTGGGAATAGTCTACACATGTCATGTCCACATTCAGTGCTCAGCCAGGTAGCAGACTGACCCAGGTGAAAAGGACCTCATTACCATGGTTTCAAGGCTATGGGAATGGAGCAGGGAGTACTGGGGAAGGAGATCCCTATTTAAATAGGGTCTAGTTGCCAAAACTGACAAGTGAAGATGGGTGATTGCCAAGAAGTTACTGAAGAGTCAAGGAGGGGACAAATCTGCAGGAGTAAATCTACCATGTAAGCAGGATCTACCATATAAGCAAAGTCCAAAGCAGGGGGCAGTAGGGGGCCACAGGGCAAGGGTGGGTTCAGTTCAGCCCAACAAGGAGAGGTATAGAGTTAGATCCTCCCTAACTCAGTTGCACACAATTGCTCTTGCTCAGATGGACAAGCAGGACCCTCTCCCACAGAAGAACCTGGCTGCCCCAGGCTTTCTATCCAGTGGTGAGGGCTCCATCCCTATACTTCATAAACAACCCTCAGAAAATAGTTAATGCATAGATGCCTACAACAAACCAACATTTCTGAAAAAAATAATATTGAGGTAACATTACCAAATTCATTATGTCAAACGCTTTTTTCTTAAAATATATTCACTTTGGATCATACATAACAAAAAATCTGCAAACTAGGTTTTTCAAAATAATAAATGTTAACATTTCTGCAGTGCCAGTAGGTGAAATTAAAAGCATGGGCTTTAGAATAAGACTGTGTGTTATGCAGAAGTGTAACCCCCAGGCCTCTAAAAGATGTCCTAAAAGTGAAAGTGTTACCTTATATGGCAACAGGGGATTAAAGTTGCAGATGGAATGAAGATTACTAGTTAGCTGCCCTTCAAATAGGGAGATTATTCTAGATGATATGTGTAGGCAATGTATTAATAGTAATCACAAGGGTCCTTAAAAGTAAGCAAGGGAAGTAAAGTGAAGGTCAGAGTAATGCAGCATGAGAAGAACTCAATTCTCCTTTGTTGGCTCTACAGATGGAGGAAGGGGCCATGAACCAAAGAATGTGGGCAGCTCTAGAAGCTGGAAAAGGAAAGAAAATTGATTTTCTCCTAGAGCCTCCAGAAATGAATGCAGCCCTGTAGAGCCTCCAGAAATGAATGCAGCCCTGATGAATCCTGATTTTAGTTCAATGAAACCTGTGTCAGACTTGTGTCCTGCAGAACACAGAAATGTGAGATAAAAAAATTATGTCGTTTATGCCACTGAATTTGTAGCCATTTGTCATAGCAGCAAAAACTAATACAGACTACATGGTTCCAATCTTGACCATCATTTACTACCCATGGGACTTTGGGAAAGTTACTTAACTGTTTTTATTCCTATGTATTAACCCGTACAATGAGACTAGCAACACTATCTACTTGAGGATTGAATGACATAATACACAGAATACTTAGAATAATGCCGGATACCTAGTAAGTGTTCAGCAAATGTTAAGTGTCATTATTTTTCATTGCTGTTCTTTACTTACATTCCTCTTTGATTTTGTCTTCAGATTTTACCTAAGAATATGCTTCAAATATGTTTTCCCTTTCCATTTAAACAGCACAAGAAAAATGTCTATAAAATGTTTAATAGCCTTGATGTCAAAGTTTGACTTGCCTGGGGTACCTTCTTAGAATGTTTTGTTTTTAGCCTTGAACAGCGAACTCGTCTTGTTTCTGACTTGCTAGAACAAGCCGTGCTAACACCATTTTTTAAAAGAACTTTCTTACCTCTTGATGACTTAATTAGTGCCACTGGTTGATGACTTTGCATTTGAAACCAAGACCTTGAAATAAACACAGTCATTTCAGTTCTTGATACAACTGAATGAAAGAGCATTCTCTGATTAAGTTGTCGGCTTAAGAGTGCACCATGGTAATGTGATAAAATTAACCACACTTGCCAATGACCTGATATTCATTAGAGATTTTGGTAGTTCCTAAACTTTTATTCTTTTTGAAGTTTATTGTGTTTGATATATTCAGTATGTTTGCAGGACATCTAGTTATTTTATTTGGGAAATGTACTGATGTTGCAATACTTATTTAACCTAAATAATTTACTTTTTCCAAAATGTGTCACAAAAGAGGATTTTTGTTAGATACATAAAACATACATAAGTCCCTTTATTTCATTATTATCATTATTATCTTTATCATTATTATTTTTTGAGATAGAGTCTCCCTCTGCCTCCAGGCTGGAGTGCAGTGGTGTGATCTTGGCTTACGGCAACTTCCGCCTCCTGGGTTCAAGTGATTCTCCTGCCTCAGCCTCAAGTAGCTGGGACTATAGGCATGTGCCACCACGCCCAGCTAATTTTTGTATTTTTAGTAGAGATAGGGTTTCACCATATTGGCCAGGATGGTCTTGATCTCTTGACCTTGTGATTTACCTGCCTCGGCCTCCCAAAGTGCTGGGATTACAGGCGTGAGCCACCACGCCTGGCCTAAAGTTCCTTTATTTTTAATAGGTTCTGGGCTCCTCCCAGAGATCACAAATGTAAATAGCATCCATCTTCACGCCTCAAAGTATGAAAAAGAGCTGGTCTTGCATTAGTCTGAACAGTCCCACTCTCCTAATGGTTATTAATAAGAATTTGTTTTATAATAACTGACAGCAATATACATAATTAAATACCAAAGAGCATTATTTGTAAAAGAGGTTTTAGTAATGTACCACATCTTTGCTTGTTTCAATGGTTGGTGAAACACAATGGACTAAGCTTCCTTATTTGTCTTTCTTTCTCTCTTCTCTTTTCTTTCTTTCTCTTCTTTCCTTCCTTCCTTCCTTCCTTCCTTCCTTCCTTTCCTTCCTTTCCTTCGTTTCCTCCATTTCTCTTTTTCTTTCTTTTATTTGTCTTTCTCTTTCTTTCTCTTTTTCTTTCTTTCTTTCTTTCTTTCTTTCTTTCTTTCTTTCTTTCTTTCTTTCTTTCTTTCTTCTCTCTTTCTCTCTCCTTCTCTCTCTTTCTTTCCTTTTCCTTTCCCTTTTCCTTCCTTCCTTTCTTTCTTTCTTTCTTTTCTTTCTTTCTCCTTCCTTCCTTCCTTCCTTCCATCCTTCCTTCCTTCCTTCCTTCCTTCCTTCCTTCCTTTCCTTCTTTCTTCCTTCCTGCCATGTCCCAGGATTTATGAAACTCTATCACAAGCTAAATTATATATTATTTAGGACTATATACACTTGTGATGGAATTGATTTTAAAACCCACAAAATTCAGAATAGTGCCACCTTTGGAGGAAGTAGGGAGACAGGATGGGTGAAGAATATCCAGGTGGCCCCGGTGGTATGGGTAGTGTCAGAGTTCTGGGTTGGGTGATATTTCCCCAGGTGATTGTTCTATTGTTATGCTTTATAATGTACTATGATGGAAATTTTTTTTGGTATATCAGATATTTATTTTATAAAAGAACAACCAATCTCTGCTTTACAGAGCTTGTAGTCTCGTGTGGTCTCCAGAATTTCACTATTTCTTATATCTCACACTGTAACCATTTTCTCCCACCCCCTCCATTTTTACAAGTCTGTCACTTCTTTTTAGGAAAAATGTCAAACTATATAGTCCTAAATTAAAAAAAGAAAGGAGTGATGAAGGAGCATTTTGAACTCTCATCTGATTGCCTATCCTGGTTCAGAGAACCACGGATCATCACTGTCTAATGAGAGAGGTGGGTGCACGTGCCTGTTTTCCCGTCTGTTTCCTTTTTCCTTGAGGCATGTTATACCTCGTGTATAACATGGTGCTAAATAGTAGAAAGGCAAGTTTCTAGACCCTCTTTTACCACTCACTTATTGTGTGACCTTATGCAAGTAACTAAATGTTCAGGTTTTTAAAACATTTATTTACCAGTGTCAGAATGCTTACATATATAATCTGCCTTCCTGAGTCTTTTTATAGGTATATACTTACAAACATGAGAGCGTTTTTAAAAGGTAAGTGCTATACTAAAGATGCATACTTTAGTATAGCACTTTTTGTTACAATCATGTGAATTTGAAAACAAACATTTCTAGAAAAATTTGTGTCTATAATCCAATATAAATAAGGTACAAGAGGATGGCGTGGCAGAAAGAAGGTAGATTTATGTATCTGTGTTCAGATAAGCTTGGGTTCAAAGCTTGGCACTGCTTGTTATTAGCTAGGCCATCTTTGTCAAGTATGTTTATTCATTGGAACCTCAGTTTCTTCACCTGCAAAATAGGATAATCACACTAGGCTCATGGGGTTGTGGAAAGATTAATTAAATTACTTTATTACGGTCCTAATAACTCTCTGCTAGTGGGAATTAAAACTGGTAAGTATGGAAGGATATGTGACAACATCTATCACATAAAAATGATATATATTTTGAACAAGTAATTCCACATCAAAAAAATTTATCACACGTACAGTTTCACACAGTCAAGAAATAACATGTGTATGGTTTTTCATTATAAGATTGTAATTACAGGGGCTTAGAAATAACCTTAAATAAACAAAAATAGGAAACTGGTTCAAGAAATTCACATCTATACAACAAAAATCTATAAAGCTATAAAATAAATGAGGAATTCTTTGCATACTTATATGGAATGATCTTCAAAATAAATTGTTCAGTGAAAAAGCAAGGTATAAAATCAGAGTATGTAAACTGTGTACGGTGGCTCACACCTGTAATCCCAGCACTTTGGGATGCCAAGGGCGGGTGGATCACCTGAGGTCAGAAGTTTGAGACCAGCCTAACCAACACGGTGAAACCCCATCTCTACTAAAAGTACAAAAATTAGCTGGGCATGGTGGCATGTGCCTGTAATCCCAGCTACTCAGGAGGCTCAGGCAGGAGAATCATTTGAACCCAGGAGGCAGAGTTTGCAGTAAGCTAAGATCGTGCCATTGCACTCCAGCCTAGGAAACAGAGCGAGATTCCATCTCAAAAAAAAAAAAAAAAAAAGAGTATGTAATATATCACTATTTGTGCATTTTTTAAAGAAAAAACTAGGTTCAATATGAATGAAATATATCTGTAAGGACTCACAAGGATCATTTCACTTTGGTGAACTCTGAAGAGGAAAACTGGGGGTGCTGAAGAAAAAAGATGGGAGGGAAACTCTCTGTACCATTCTGTGTCTTTCAAATTGCGAACTATCAAATGTATTGCCTATTTGAAAAATAAATGCATAAATCACAGTATCTGGCATAAAATGTGTGCTCAAAAGTGCTTAGCTCTCTTTCTTAACCCCCCACCTAAATTATTTTTAAAACTAAATGTATAGATCTTTTAACCCTTTACTAATTTTCCCAATCATTTTAAGTATTCAGTTCCTTACCTGAAATAAAATGAACAGTAAATCTGCCTGTTTTTTAAAAATCCATATTTTCCAATGGCATCAATTGGGATGAAATAAAATACTGTGTCTTTCAGCAGATTCTGGTTCTAAAAAAAAAAAATGACCCATTTCAAAGCAAAGTGAACTAAAGGACATTAGTAATGAGAGACTAAGCCAGAGACACCTCTGTACCTCCTGAAAGGGAACAAGGTGAAATCTCTTCCTGCAGATCCTGAGCCACGTCATTGCTTCACTTTAGCCTCCTCTCTCCACCTGACCTTTAGAGCCACCTTTGAGAAACAAAGATAAATTCCCTGATTGAGCTGCCAATGAGCGAGGAAATGCTCCAGAAAAAGGATGACGCCAACAAAGCTACGAACTGAATAATCCAAACATTTGGGAAGATGAACAGAATCATTTGACTTTATTATATTTCTAATTTTATTCCAATTTTTCTATACAATGAATGCAATCTTTCTTAACCTACTATCAGCTATCTTTGACTTCTCTGTCTCTTGGAGCATTTTGGAATTTTTTCAGAGTCTTAAGATATTGGAATAGTTTTGATCTGTTTGGCATTTACCTATTTCTGTTCTCAGAGTACTTACCTCCATAGTACCTTTCATCTTTATGAGTGTTGCTTCTTTAAAAAAAAATAGATTGAGGTTGAAATATCACAGCTTTTTTTCTTTTGACTTCGTTTACCATATCTATCATGCTCTTGCTCAATAAAGTTTAATTATGAAAACGTGCATAAGGATACAGAGATGTATATGACAAGGGACAATGAAAAAGTAAATAATAATGCAAGACAAGGACATCCAACTCCATGTGAAGCAGGGCAGTCCAGGTGTCAGAGTCAATGAGTGAAGAGAAAAATTGATGCTGTGGGCCAACAGGAGGAAGAAGTACTCTGATCATGGGGACCTGAAAAGGTTTCATGAAGGAAGAGATATTATTGGACATTAAAATATTTGGGTAATGGAATAAAGAGGTGAGGACACCCCAGGTACAAGAGTCAGTATGAGTAAAGGCAGCCAGAGCTGTCAGCTTGGGGCAATATTTCCCAAAGTGTGGACCATGTAATATGATTTCAGTTAATACAAGGACAATCATTTTAGATTTTAATAGTCTAAAATCACACAGGTAAGGAGAGGCTAGGCTAGACTTATCTCAAACAGGGAGGAATAAGGAATCCCGCTCCCCAGCTCCTGCCTTCTGCAGTGATCTCTAGCTCAGACAGCACATAGGGCTGTCAGCACCCAAGTAAGTTCAGAGACCAAGGACATTCTCATGGAGTACAGCAACAAAACCATTTCACGATTAGAACAACCACTGTACTGCATTTCTCTTATTACTGGAGGTCCCTCCCAGCTCCTACCCCACTGCCTTGGAAAGAGGCCAGCTGAGGGCTCTCAACCCATCAGAAGCCATGGGGGTATGAAGATGTAGACAGGCCCAACTGTATGCCAAGGGACTCAGGGTAGTAAATTTATTTAAATTTGAATGGTGACTCATCTTAGGACAAAACCCTATTACTCAAAATTTATAACCACAAGAGGTTCACAAATATGGCAAAAATCATCAAGGTTATGTTAATTGCTTAGGTCCGCCATAACAAAATGCCACAAACCAACTGGATTGGACAACAGAAATTTGTTGTCTCATAGTTTCGGAAGTTGGTAAGCCTGAAATCAAGGTGCCAGCAGGGTGATTCCTTCTGAGGCCTGTGAGGGAGAATCTGTTCCAGGTCTCCTAGTTTCTGGTAGCCTCAGACATGCCTGGCTTGTAAATAATGTGCTGTCTATGTCTTGTCATATTCCTCTTTGTGTGTCTGTGTCCGAATTCCCCCTTTTTATTAAGACACCAGTCATAATGGATCAGAGCCCACCTTAATGACCTCATTTTAATTGTATTACTCTTGTAAGAAATCTATTTCCACATAAGGTCACATTTCTGAAATACTGGGGGACTTTAGCATTTCTTTTGTAGGGGTGGTGCAGTTAAACTGATAACAAAGGAATGACTTGAATGACTGAAGTTTGGGTAACCCTGGCTTAATGGAAGCTGTCCACCCTGGCTTCAGTTCATCTAAGTACAGATGTGTCATCTTACAGCTGTGCTATCTTAGGCAAGTCATTTTACCTTTCAGAATTAAGTTTTCTCATTTATAGAATGAAGAAATTGAAGTTAGATCAGTCGTTACCAGGTTTTTTTGGATTTTGTAGACTACTAAACTTTCAAAGAACAAAAGAAGATATATAACAGAAGGCTTGAAACTTAGTTTTGCCAAATGTGGGAGGGATTGGCTAAGTTGTCACTAATCCTGCTTCCTCTTCCTCCTGGGCGGACAGCTAAACTGTAAATCCCAGCCTTATTTGCTGTTAGGTTTGGCCACATGGTGAGTTCTAGCAATGGAATAGGAATAGCAGTAATTGTATATCACATTTCCAGGCTTGACCAATAAAAATTTCCCTCTAGCAATCTTCCTTCTCTCCCTACATTGCCAGCTGGACAGAGGAGACCTTGGGGAATCTAGGTAAGGGCAGACCCACAATATGCAAGCCAACTCGGGTCCCTGAGTGAACATGGGGGATAGTCCCTATATTCAGATTTTACTTGAGGAAGACATTAATTTATTGGGTTAATCTATTAATATCTGAGGTTACAGCAGTTGTCATCACATACTTATATTCCAAATATGGACATTAAAAAATATCATCTACTATCACAAATGAAGGCCTATTTAACATTAAAAGATGTACAAAATCTACAGTCTTAGAAACAGGAGCAGTTCTTCAACTTGAAAAACTAACTTCTTTGAAAACTCTTGGCCTTAACCTGATTTTTCTCTTTTCACCATGAATGAGTGATAACTTTATAATAGACAGTCATTGGCCCACGAACTGACAATGAACCTCTAGGACAGATGACTCTCCATCCAGTCAGAGGGCAAGTCGCAAGCTGAATCCACCTGCTCAGAACGGTTGTCAGGTAGGACCCTCTCTCCATCTCAGGGCTATGCCATCATCCTCTGTATGGCTTTATTTCCAGCAAGCTCAATCCTTGTGGTAGGCTTCCTTTCTCCAGGTTAACATGGTCATAGCTGAAAGTCCAGGGGAGGAAAAGCCTTCTTCCTTTGGCTCCTGTAGAAGTCCCAGGATCAGTTCTGATTGGATCAGCTTGGGTCAAGTGCCTACCCCCAACCAAACACTGCAGCCAGGAGGGCAGGATGTGCCATATGGGCAGGTTGGAGTCACAGTCACAGCTGGGTCCCCAAGGAAAATATGAGAGTTCTGTTACCCAAAGAAAGGAGAATGAGCTCCATGAGGCCAAAGTAGTGGAGAACATCATAGTAGCCTAGGGTAATGCCATAGCTTAGGCACCATAATGCGGCAGAAGACCTAAACGAGGATTCTGCCCAGACTTGCAGTGGGATTTAAAAAGTGTGAGAGAGGAATTGGTTTGCAGTGAAGCACTTTGACAGTCAAAAGGAAAATGAATAATAATCAAACAAGCAACATATTGCAAATAAAATATGTTCTCATCCATACCAAGATAGATGCAGATGCCAAATTCTGGGGGTTAGGCAGACTTATTAATTTAAAATGCGAGCTTTGTTTTTTATTAGGAGCATGAGAACAAATGATATAAATTTGGGATAATTAAAAACTCAGTTTCTCCATCTATCATAATATTTTCATATGCTATTAGTATCATTCCATCTGTGAGAAAAGACTTAAAATAAGACATCTAGTACTAGTATTATCAATAAAGACATCTAGTATCTAGTATTATCAAGGCCATATCATTTTTTCCCTCCTGAAGTTAGTGCCCTTCCTCCTCCTTAACTGGTGGTTTTTAGGTAATTAAATTTCCTTTTACTTTACCTAGCTTAGTACAAAGTTTTAGGCTTTCAATCCAAGTCCTATAGAACATATTATCTTTCCAAATCCTTTGAAAGTCTTGTGCCATCATTTTTTTTCTCTTTTTTTCTAATTATACCAGAATGATACATTTACTTCCCTGTTTCTAACAATCTAGCTAAAGTCTCATAACATGTAACCCAGCATACATCTTCCAGAAATAATTAGACAAAGAAGAATTTTCAAACCTAGTTTAGATAAAAACCACAGTATTACTCTTTGTTTCATCATGTTTGCCAGTCTATTTTTCTTTTTCCTCTCTGCTATTATTAATTCAGTCAAAAGTCCTTCAATATGAATTCTCAATATAGTAATAGGTTAAGTTTGTCTCTGATCTTTCTGCTCTGATTTTTTCTCTCCCAGGCAAACGTGAAGGCCAGTCAATATCTTGATTGCTTCAAGATTATCTCCGCTCTGAATCTCCACGTAACAGTGTACTATCATTTTTTTCCTTCAAAAAGAGAAAAAAAATAATGCACAGTCCCACACATCTTCCTGCTATTTCTAATGTATTACATGAGTACCAACTTCTGTTTTGGGAATAAAGTATTCATAATTATTAAGAGGAAGATCAATTATAAAGACAAAATTTAGATTTTGTTTTTACTAGAGAAATTTGGCATTCAAAATTATTGTCAAATGTCAAGGGATACTTAATCATGAATTCTTTTAACAAATACTTGCTGATTCTCTGAAAGTGCCAGGCATTGGGATCTCGGAGCTGGCAACACATCACTAAAGCAAATACGCTAGGTTCTTCCCTCACGGAGATTATATTCCAGAGGAGGAGGTAGGAAATAAACACAAAGACGACCGAAAAAAAAGCCACGTTGTGAGAAATGCTGCCAAAGGAATAAACTGGGTACAAAATGACAGAGAACTGCTAAGGAAGTGCTCTCTGAGGATGTAACGTCTAAGCTGAGGCCAAGAGGATAAGAAAAAGACAACCCCACTATGGAGCTGAGTTGCGAAAGCCCTCCAGGCAGAGGGAACACACTTGCAAAGGTTCAAAGGCTGGAGAGGGTTCACCAATTAAGGGGGAAAGGAGGATAGTGTGGCTAGATCATTCTTTTCACTCATCTCGGTGATCATAGTTAAACCCAATTTAGAGACAGTATTGCTTGTATCTAATCCATCATTTTTAGTTTCTTGGTAGTAATTTCTCTTTAATAATGCCTTGTTTTTCATATGCATTAGGTAGTTTTTAGTTCTCTGAATGAGTCTCTTTAACACTTTGAGAACACTACAGATGCACTTCAATAGCCAACATATTATAAGTCAGAAAGAGTTAATACACCTCCCCAAATGCCCAGTTTACTGCCAAGAAATTTCTTATACCCTGAGAGAATCTGGCTGGATATTCGGAGCCATCTGGTATTTAAAGCAAAACCCACTGTGCTGAACTGGACAGTATTTTAAAAACATAATAACAATGAATCTGTTTTAACATAACAACCAATCTCAGCATACATCCAGTGAACCAAGCTGTGCTAATGTTTGCTTTTTAGTGCCCTGATTTCAGTAACATTTCAAACTATCTAACAAAATGTCATGTAGAAAAGTCTTACGGAGCAGGGCTTGATTGTCTCTTTTGAGCACAGCAGCATCCTGGTGTCTGTTCCATCTGTTTCTTGCAGGCACTGGGCCAATCAGGAATCAGCCAGTCTGAGACGGACACAGTGCTGACTGCAGACCCAGCTCTGCTCCAGTTCTGTGGCAAGTGGGTGAAGAGGCTTCCTTGGGGAGGAATGGGGTAAACATTGGGAGAATGGACTTTGACTTCAGGGAGACTTTAAGCACCAATTCCAGGGTTCCACTCATGGGCATTAAGATCCCAGTCCTTAGGTAACTTATGTAACTGCTTCAAGCTTCACTTTTAGCAACTGTAGAAGAACTACTTATTTGATTTGTGGTGAGAATGCACATAAAGTGTGTGGCACATCGTAGGTGTTCAACAACTGCAGATACGGTTTTCTTTATTCTAATTCATAAGCTCCATTTCTCAGGTGAGTAGAGGAGGGCCTACCTCCTAAGCATTTTCTCATCCCCAAACAGACATGGCGGGTGTTGAGGGTCTATAAAATCAGCTACCTACCAAGGCCATCTTGTATCAGTTCAATCACTACCTCCCACCCTGGCACCATTGTCTAAGTCTACGGCCTGGTCAGGAGGACCTGTTGGCCTCAGGGCCCCCACTGGTGAGGAAAAGATGTAGACATTTTAGATACTTTAAATAACGGTTCCAACATGACCTTTATACTGTGCTATGCCTTCTCTCCTAAGGTCTCCTGGATTTTCAGATGGGAGAGAAAAGTAGCTGGTAGCAATTTCCTGTCTCTAATCAATTTGAAGATAGCTCTGTTAAACCCCTGTCTCCTGAGTATCCAGTGATCTCAAGGTTTGAGAGAAATAAAAATAGATGCTTTCCTCACACAATAAAAAAGTCTAGAATGTCCTACCTTACACATAGCAGAAAATACCTGAAACTTACAAATGATTTAAGTTTTACTCACCACTTGATGGCGTTATTTGCTATTCATAACTTAGTAACAGCCGACTAGATTTATAAATTGACTTTGTTTAATCAAATCAAAATAGACTCTATTTAAAATGCCAGATTTTCTTTGAAGAAAGAATACAGGATTTGAAATATTACTTTAAAGTGAGAATATAGAGAAAAATAACTCCTAGGCATTTGAAGATTCCTCTCCTTGGCGTTTCTACCTTCCTGGATCCCTGATGATGGTTGGCAGAAGCCCCATCACCCCAGCAATGGCCCCAGTGGTCCCCACCTCCATATCCAACTGCCCTCTGCCTCCAGATGAGAGCACCAACAGGAAGCCTCCAGTCAGCTGGCTCTCTTCCAGCCACTTATTGCCTCTTGTTGGCCTGTGATGTAAGGTTTCAGCCCCAGTTTAGGGATGGATTGTCAGAAAGGGCTCCCCAGGAGGGCATGGTCTTTGTGCCTGATATGGTTTGACTGTGTCCCCACCCAAATCTCATCTTGAATTCCCATGTGTTGTGGGAGGGACCCGGTGGGAGGTAACTGAATCATGAGGGCAAGTCTTTCCTGTGCTGTTGTCCTGATAGTGAGTAAGTCTCACACGTCTGACAGTTTTAAAAATGGGAGTTTCTCTGCACAAGCTCTCCCTTTGCCTGCTGCCATCCATGTAAGATGTGTCTTGCTCCTCCTTGCTTTCTGCCATGATTGTGAGGCTTCTCCAGCCACATGGAATTGTAAGTCCAATTAAACCTCTTTCTTTTGTAGATTGCTCAGTCTCAGGTATGTCTTTATCAGCAGTGTGAAAATAGACTAATAAGGTGTCACTGAACTCACTTGAGTCTATGGCCACAACAGAGAGGACACTCCCACAACTGCCAGAGCTTCTGCCTCCCTCTGGCCTCATCTCCTGCCACTCAGCTCCTCACTCTTTCCCCTCAAACTTCTTGGTTGTCTTTCAATTTTTCTCATATGACCGATTCTTCCTTATCTCAGTCTGAGCAAATTCTATTCTTTCTAATCATAATGCTTTTCCCCAGGACTAGCTACATACTTTGCAGGTCTCAGTGCACAGCTGAAATGTGGATGTTCTTTCTCATTATTAAGAATTTCAAGGTGGTGCCAGTTGAGCTTTACAGCAAGCATGACACCCTGCTAAGTACAGGGCCCTGTGCAATGCCTGGGTTTTATACCTGAGAGACCTAGACCCCCTTTCATTTCTGCTTTTTACATAGCTGTCCATCATCACTGAGATCATCATTTCCAGCTATTCTCCTCCAGCTAACTTTTAAATTTGTCTTTAAAGCACTTATCACAATTCTAAAAATTAACTTATTTATTTGCTTACTTTTCTAGTCTATCTCCCTCATCCAAGCCCTTTTTAGACTGTAAGCTCTGTAAGGGCAGAGACTGTGTCTACTTTGGCCATAGATGCCCAGAGTCTAGAACTATGCCTGGCATATGTAGACATTCAATAAATATATATGTTGCATGAATGGATTAATTTATGTTCCTCTGCCTTCAGCTTGAAGTTATTTTTAATATTGAAGTCTTTAGTGTGTTCAAAAAATAGCTCTAGGCTTGTCAGAAATAAAGCAGGGCCCAACAAGAGTAATCTGTGCTTGAGTGGAATCAGTGTAATGATATTCTCTCCTAGCTGAGAAATTGCTTCTTGTTTCTTCAGATACAGCTTGCTTTCTAGAATCGTTTAATTGCTTTTATGAGTTCAATCTACCCAAACCTTCCTTTTTTTTTGTATAAAGGAGACATTTCAGTGGCTCAATGAGGTGTATTTAGAAAAGAAGATGGGTTTTATGACTTCCTCCCAGATGTTTCTGAGAGAGGAGTAAATGAAGAGTTATCTGACACCAACTGGTATACTGTGGACTGCAGCACAACTCTGATCTTAGCCACCCAGATTTAGTGCAGACCACACAAGTTAAAGAGCAGCATCTCCAACAAGACTGCCCCCACTTCAGACACCAGCTGCAAGTGGGGTGCCCTGGCCACCCACATGTTTGACCAACTGGCTACATAATTGAGTTCTCTGGGGAGAGTGGGGCAGGCCTCTTAAGCAGGTTTGAAATGGTTTGACAAAGCCAGGAAAGGATATTGGCCTGGGTGGGGAGAGGAGAAGGGTTTGCCTGTTTGGGAAGGGGCCTGCAAGATTTGACTCTCCCACCTATGACAAGGAAGGGAATACCAGGCTTTCTTATCAGTTTGCCTAGATGTGAGGTCCAAGGGGATGAGGGAAGGGTGAGGCTTAAAACCTTTCAGCAGTCAAACATCAAAAAATGAAATTGGATTCCTCATCACACATATTAAAGAAGACGAATGTATCTTTAATCTATCATTAGCCCCATGTAACCATCACAAAGCTTCAAATGTTTTAATATAATTTTTTGTTTCTTCTAAACTCCTTACCACTTCCCCACTCACATCAGATTACTTTGAGGTAACTCCTAAGTATTCGAGTATTTCATCTGTAAATATTTCACTATATATCTAAAATATAGACTTTACTTTTAATAAGTAACAATAATTATTTAATATTATCAAATATTCATTTTGTGCTCATATTTTTACAATTGGCTTATAAATATTTTTAAGTATTTTCTTTGTTAAAATTAGGATTTAACCAAGGAACATAATTACAGTTAGTTAACATGATTCTTATGCCTCTAATAATCTACAGATTTCTACTATATCTAATATTTTTTCCTTACAACTTTATTCCTGAAGAAGCCAAATTGTTTATCTCATGGAGTTTCCATCTGTCTAACTTCTGTTGTTTGCATTCTCAAGGTGTCTTTGAACATGTTCCCCTGTCTCTTTTGTTTCCTATAAGTTGATAGTAATATTTAGAGGTTTGATCACATTCAAGTTTGATGGATGGATGGATGGATGGATAGATAATAGGATAGGTAAATACACAGAGATAAATATGCAGATGATAGATAGATAAAGATATTTTTCTTTTTTTTGTAGGCAAGACTAATTGATTGGTGGTGCTGTATACATCCATTAGGAGGCACATGATTTCTGTTTGCATTTTTTAAATGTAATGTCAGGAGCTGTTGATGGTCAGTTCACAGATCTGTTAATTCACTGAGGGTTGTAAAATGGTGATCTTCTGATTTTAACATTCCTTCCTCATTAGATAAAACGTTTTCTAAGAAGAACTACTCTTCATCTAGTACGTGCTTACCCTCAGGTATAGTTCTTACAGGAAAATTAAGGTAGATGCTTTCTTGTATTCTTTCCCTGTATTTATTATATTTAAAATGAGTTGGTATTCTTGTATCATCCAAAGGCAATCTCTGAGTTTGTCGAAGTCTTTTTTAAAGTCATGCTTTGAACTCCTTATGCCAAAATTCTCTTCAGTGGCAGACTTCTTCACCAATTGCCTTTGCAATTTTAGCCTTAATTTTTTCTTTTCTGGAAAGACTCATTTGCTTAATTATCCAGTAACTCATTTCTGTAAGCTGAACTGAGATAGATACTCGCTACAAGAAGCCTGTGTGATTTCTTAAAGAAACTGTATTCCTTGCAGAAAACATAATTTTGAACAAAGTTTAAGCATGGATGTTTAAAAAAAGACATCTAAATGTCTTTCCTAATAAGATGCAACATTCTTTTTCTCTATTCAGGGATTTTCTTCACAGAATAGCTTATTCCATGGAGAAATAAATGTTTTAAGTTTGGATCAGTTCTCAACTGCAGAGATCTATGAGCCTCGCCACCCCCTCACAACCCCACCTCACACCCATAATTTAAAATGGTCAGCATTATATACTCTTGGTTACATTTCTAACTCAGAAAACTTTCCATTTGTAATTTCTCAGGATTATTATGTAATCAGCTAATTATGTCTACTTCAAACTTTTAAGCAACTTGGGGCTGCCAGGAGGTCCGGTCTGGCTGTCTGTGGTGACCCTGGGAATTGCTCAGCCCAAACAAGCAGATTCTGCTACCAGTGCTTTTGGCTCCATTGCCAGCATGTTTGCTGTTAGTTGACAACATTTTTATCTGACTTCTGCTAAAATTAACCTCACTTGGAATACAGTCTTTCTGTTTCATCAGTATAATTACTGGCCCTAGAACGCCTTCCCAAAGCTGTTGTTTATAATGATTCGTGCAGCAGAAAATATACAACGTAGTTCTTGAGAGCCAAGCAATGACAATTCAATCCTGGGATGGGAAATGAAAAAAGACTCAGTATAAAAAAACAAGGATACATTAGATTTATTCCTCTTTAAGTGAATTTTTTTTTTTTTTTTTTTTGGTGGAGGAAACACACACACACATACACACAAAGCCAACACTTTAAAAAGTCTCTCATTCTAAAAATCAATGAATAACATCTATTTGGTAACTCATCTTGACCAGGTTGTTATAGACTGGGTAAGCTATATGCAAAGGCAAAATAAGGGACAGCTTCTGGTATCATTTTAAGAGTAATAAGAAGGGCCCATACTTCTCCAAATACTTTCTCTGTCCTGATAAATAACTGTAAAGTCACCATTAGTGCTTCATTCCTTCAGCTGAAGGATTGGGTCTGGTTGAATTTCTAGGACAACTACTTTCCTCTGTGTGAATGGTGGACAAGTTCTTGCCAGCATCAAGTTTAGCTTGAGGAAGCTGTTCTCAATCCTGCTCATTAAAATCACCTAGGAAGTTTTTACAAAACCCAGCCAAGAGGGCTCTACTGTAGACCAGTTGAATTAGAATCTCTCAGGTGGGCCTGGGTGTCATTATCTTTTAAAGTTAAAGTGTCCCATGTAGCTTCTCATGTGGGACTGAGGTAATGAGGGCTTAGAGATGAGGAAAAAATGGAGCAGATAGAGGCTAGGCATAGTGTGAGGGTACAGTGTATGCACAATGACAAACTCCACCAGTTTGTCAGGAAAGAAGGAAGAACAGTGAACCAGGCCTGATAAGGCTGTATATAAACCAGAGAGACCTGCTTCTTACTCAAAACATCCCCTTCACACTGCTCTCTGGGTTTATCTAATAGGTAGGTCCTCCTCTTGTTCACAGGGAGGGGAGTTGTGACCCTGATCTTGCCAACTGGAGTGCTGCATCTCTCTAAAATAGTGATTGGTTTGGGGTGGACCCAAACTGGGCCAATCAGAACCAATAGCCATCAGTTCTAGGGCTTTTATTGGAAGTGTTAAGAAAGAAGTTCTTTTCCCACTAAGTTGTTCAAATGGAAGCATGTGCTGCTAGTGGCCATCTGACCATACTGAGGGAAGAAGTTGCCTGAGAACGACACAAAATCAATGTGCAAAAATCACAAGCATTCTTATACACCAGTAACAGACAAACAGAGAGCCAAATCATGAATGAACTCCCATTCACAATAGCTTCAA
>NW_012103732.1:1878305-1880594 GCF_000951045.1 Mandrillus leucophaeus | reverse complement strand
TGGAAACCATCATTGTCAGCAAACTATCACAAGAACAGAAAACCAAACACCGCATGTTCTCACTCATAGGTGGGAACTGAACAATGAGATCACTTGGACACAGGAAGGGGAACATCACACACTGGGGCCTATTGTGCAGAGCGGGGAGGGGGGACGGATAGCATTAGGAGAGATACCTAATGTAAACGACGAGTTAATGGGTGCAGCACACCAACATGGCACATGTATACATGTGTAACAAACCTGCACATTGTGCACATATACCCTAGAACTTAAAGTATAATAATAATAATAATAATAATAATAAAAGAAAAAAAAAAGAAGTTGCCTGAGAACAAAGTCAACATGAGGAAGCAGAGCCGAGACTGAGACAGCCAATCCCAGTGATACTGGATCTAACATATTGCCTAGACTTTACAGTTGTGTGAATTAAGCTCTTTTGCTTGAGTCATCATTTTGAGTTAAATTATTGAAAAATTATAACAAAAATTCTAAATAATAGACAAATAGACAGGCAAAAATGAGTCAAGGAAATTGTCTGGATTTCAGCATCAGATCTTGTTACAACCTCTACCCTGGAGGTAGACTTGGTTGGTTAGACAGGGGTAAAGGTTACTATAAGACACAGAAAAGAACTCAAAATTCTCTTGTGTTTCCAAGTCAATATGTTAGACTCTTCATTTTAATTGTAAATAAATATCACAAAGAAGAGTTATAGTTATGCATTTAGGTATGCTCCTAATTTTAAAAAATCCACAGTCCTTTTTTTCTTATTGAGTTAATCTGAGCTACTTTAGTAATACCATTAGTTAATAACCACCAACACTTAACCTTCTATGGTAAATCAACCTCTCATGAAAAACGTAGTTTACAAATGTAAGTAAAAACATAGTTTTCTGCAACAAATACTCTAATAAATTGGGTTGCTATACATATCACAGTCTAGTCTGGAACTTACAAGTCAACATTCCTTGAAATTACTCAAATCAGCATCTCAATATTTTAAGAAAGCTGAATGTCTTCCATAGTAAACAGAGACAAATATTTGATTTTATGATGACAAGACACAGAATAAGTTTATCTTTAACTATAATTTTATAGTAACTATTATGATAATATTTGTTGCCTTACCTTATTTATCTAAGATGTAATGGTCAATTCAAGACTTATCCTCACAAATTTCATACGTCAGCAGACTCCCATTCTTTCCTGGTTCTTTATGAATAATTGCTATTTGGAACTGATAATTTGTGAAATTCAGTTATACTCTTTAACTAAAGTTGATTTAAATAAAATAAGGCTTAAAATTTTCTGATTTTACAGGTTTATACTCAAAATATCCCAATCTTGTGTTTTCTCTGTGAAGCTGATAGTGTGGGATATGGTGTTAGGGGCAAGACCTGTGCTAAAGAGTGAAGGAATGAGCTTAGGACCAAGGTATGAGTCACCAAAATCCCAAATACAAGGCTAAACCATGACATGTGGGTTTCCCAGGTAAAACTAATCATCTGGTGCCCTTTCTAACTGATACTCCTTAAATTTGTTCAATATTTAGTGATGTGTGAACTACCAGCAAGAGGTTTTTGTTTATTGGTTGCTTGGTTTCATGTTGTAATTGTTGCTAATTTACACCTGAGGGTACTGATTTCTTCAGCAGGTATGGGACCAATTAATCTTTCAGGAATTATGTAAGAGGTTGCCTATGGAAACCCAAAGTAACTGGTGCCATAATTCTGACTTATCCCAAATATATATTTTTTTGTCATTCTTTCCTTTTATTGTTGCTGAGAATGTTTTATTCTTACTTTTAAACAAGTCTAACACACATAGTATTTTATTTATTTCTTTATTTTTTATTATACTTCAAATTCTAGGGTACATGTGCACAATGTGCAGGTTTGTTACATATGTATACATGTGCCATGTTGGTGTGCTACCCCCATTAACTTGTCATTTACATTAGGTATATCTCTTAATGCTATCCCTTCCCCCTCCCCCCACCCCACAACAGGCCCTTGTGCGTGATGTTCCCCACCCTGTGTCCAAGTGTTCTCATTGTTCAATTCCCACCTATGAGTGAGAACATGCAGTGTTTGGTTTTCTGTCCTTGCTATAGCTTGCTCACAATGATGGTTTCCAGCTTCATCTACGTCCCTACAAAAGACATGAACTCATCCTTTTTATGACTGCATAGTATTCCATGGTGTCTATGTGCCACATTTTCTTAATCCAGTCTATCACTGATGGACATTTGGGTTGATTCCAAGTCTTTGCTATTGTGAATAGTGC